>NC_080023.1:68946250-69250000 GCF_030020395.1 Manis pentadactyla | reverse complement strand
CAATCTCAAATATATAGAACACAGCTAAGCATCATTTTTTTCCGGCTTCTCCTCACCTGTTATGTTTGAGTTTGAGAACCACCACCCTGACAAGCAGCGTTCACCTGGAGTCAGCCAAGCTGAAAGGTCTGAGGGCGTCCTCCTTCACAAACCACCACCACAAATTCAGGGGCTCCCCAAATCACACCCAGTTTCAATAATTTTCTAGAAGCCACCCCACCCTAAGATTATCTGCTGTGGCTTGTTCTGCTCTAAAACTGAGTGTAACCAGCACCCAATCTAAACAAAGACGCGCCCATAAGGTATGATTCCCGATGACACTGATTCCCTCCCAGAAGCCAAGAGTAAAGGCTAGACCTCTCTTTGGACAAAGCCAAATTCTTCACCACACAGCCCCCAACTTAAACGTAACTTTGTTAACTAACAGCTCTCTCCATGAGGCAATCTCAAAAGGTGAGCTATTCCTAGGCCAGGAGCTGTTCCAGCCAGGACAGACGAGAATATCTTCCCCAGCCCCCCAGCACAAGAGTGACTGGCGTTTCGCTCCTGCTCTTGATCCGGGTGTCTGTCCCTCCTAATCTAAGATGTGATTAAACTGAATTGCTTTCTAAATCTGTTATGTAATTTGTATGTAATGCCCTTAATATTGGGTTTGAATGCAATTGCAGTAAGATACACTAATTGATTCGTTTAATTTTATTTTCCATCCTTTGAATTGAAGCCTTTGGGACTCAATATGTAAAGTAATATGCAAATTGGGACTTTGATGCAAGAAGACTTGGCATTTTTAAACAGGACTCGGGCATTACTTGAAATCATTTAAGAGAGTGATTTCAAACAAAGCAACCTCTACTTGTCCCTCTGTGTGATTAAATTTTGCTATATACAAATATATATGTATAAATACACAAAACATGCTCAAAGCCACTGAATATTAATTGATGATGTAGGTCGAAGAAAAATTATACTTTCCCCATGATTTTTCTATCCCTAACCCTAATATAAAACAGAGTAAGGTTTTACAAGTTCTTATAACTTTCCACATATTGGATGAAGTGCAGAATAGTTGCAAAGAGAAATCAATCCATCAGCAACTAGTGAGGACCTGCTTTAGATTAATAATCATAACAGCTAACATTTAATGAGTACTTATTATATAGTAAGCACCATGCTCAGAATTTCATCTAGATTATTTTCCTGCTAGAAATTCAGTTAAGGGCTGTCAGAGATACATAGATGATAAAACACATCCCCTAAATCCAAGGAGCTTAAAGTTTAAGTATCAAATGTTGGTATCAGCTAACGGTATTCTAGGGGTTGAGGGAAGAAACATCTTTTGAATCCAAAGAAATTTAGCTGTTTTCCTTAATTCCAAACTGTCGCCATAGATGCAAGCATGATTCTGATACTAACAGAAAGATAGCTTTAATATGCAGCTAAGTTGATTTTGAAATAACTGTGCTTGGACCTTCACTTCCTCTTTCCAAATAAATGCCATTTTTCTGTGTTCAGAGGCGATCACAAATTTCAAGCTGTGAATGTAATCTCTCAAGGGTCATCACTGTTTCCAAAGTGTGGCTCGCACAATAACAGCACTGGCAATTTCATCGCTCACCGCAGTTAATATATTTCAGTATGATCAAACCATAGTTTACAGGAAATTGCTGTACTATTGATGTCATGGCTGAGGAAATCAGTACATGAGATAACCAAGTCCTGGAAACCTGAGAAAATGAGAAGTTGGTGGGATGGAGCTTGTTTGATTGTTGAGATAACATTAACAGTGTGAGAGCCACAGTGAGGGTTTCAGTCTGGAATTAACATGTAAAGGCAGGCCAATAGACTCAACAGCCAAGGAACGGCTCCCTTGAGTTTAAATTATACTGAGGAGTAAGGTGAACCCTTTCCTAGAGACAAGTGAACCCTTAAAGGCCATGAGCAGTTTTAGAGGGTTTTCTTTTTTTTTTTTTAGAGTTTTAGAGATGGAGACATCTGTATTAGTCTGCCTGGGCTGCCGTGACAAAATACTACAGATTGTATGACTTAAACAACAGAATTATTTTTTCACAATTCTACAGGATGAAACATCTACCAAGGTCTGGCAGGGTTCTGTTTCTGATGTGAGCTGTCTTCCTGGCCTGCAGACGGTTACCTTCTTGCTGTGTTTTCATATGGCCTTTCTTCAATATATGGGCATGGAAAGTGAGATGTTTCTCTTCCTCTTCTTCAAAGGCCACCAAGTCTATGGGATTAGTCCCACCCCTATGACCTCATTTAACCTTAATTAACTCCTAAAAGCCCTATCCCCAAATACATTCACATTGGGAGCTTCAAAGTATGAATGGGGGGCAGTGGGTATAGTTCAGTCCACAGCAATGTCCAAAGATCAAGAAGTCCAATTTCTTCATCTTTCAGATGAAGAAACTAAAGCTACTCTTTTAAGCACTTTGTTCAGCAAGGACCAAGGGCTTAAAATAATACAATGCGCGCCAGGTGCCCCACGTCTTAAAGTGAAGGGCTAGCCCACATAAGGTGGCTGTGCTGAGAAGCTGGCAAGCCATGCAAATGGAGCATGTGGCTCCCACTTTCAAGCTACCTGAGAGAAGATGAAGAATTCATATAGGTGCTGAGGATACTGAGGCAAGACTATGTAAATACCAGAGAATGTTTCCCCTGAGTGGCACTGGCCTCCTCTCCACCTCGTGGAGGAAAATAATGGGGCACTTTTTCCCCAGTGCAGGGAGATCCAACAACACTCAGAACATGGCCCCAGGGGAGTTGGTGGGCACGGAGACTAAGGCTTGACTAGTGAAAGAATAAATCTCATGTTGAAAGACCACAGCTAGATTAGACTGCAGCCAAGAGGAAAGAGAAAGGACCCTATGAGGAGGGAGCTGAACTTCTCCCCAAAAAGGACCACCCCACAGAGGGATGTGACCTCACCAGTAAGGTAGAAGCTCCGGAAGCCGTTATCAGAGGTTTGCATGATGAACTCACCAAAGGACCCCATGAAAGTAAGAGCCATTACTTGTGTCCCTGCTATGTAAAGAGCTCCCCAGTACCCGATTACTAGAGGACCAGCCACGTGGGCTCCTGATTCCTCCCCTCACTCCCCACACCCTCCCACCACTGAGCCTAACCCAGCAGGGACAGAAGCAGCAGTTGGAAGAAGGGAAGAGCAGTCAATGTCAGGAAGTACAGTGAGCATTTCTTTTTGACCTTTCACAACAAAATATTTTCTTTTTAGGGTAGCCTTTAGCTAGCTGACTACAGATGCATGAATGAATCCACCCAAGATCAGCCTGAAAAGTTACATGTCATTGCTAACTACCATGCCTGCCCAAGAACACTTATAAGTGTCTCTCAAGGTTGTATAGCTATCGATACCAAAAACCTTGAGTGAAAAGTAAAACACTGAGTGAGTTAATTGAATGTTATGTGTGGGTTGCTGTTAATCATGCTTAGAAATATAGAGGTTCCTCATGACTTGTTGACAAAACCCCAGAACAGACAAAATGCTGATGGGCCAACAATCAGAGGCACCTAGCTTCTAGCCCTTTCTCTCGGGTCTTGGCTTAAGTCTCTCTGGACCTCATTTTCCCCATCATTGAGAATCAGGTGGTTCTATGATTTTGTAATTCTTTTCTAAATCCTCCAGTATCATGCAGGCAATGGCATTCATTATAAATCTCAAAATATCTTAATCCTAAGAACAATACCTCAATTTAAGATTTGAAGCATTAGTGACCTAACGAAGATCGGTGAGTTGTTGCATCTCACATAGTGAGTGAGAAAGAATGCCAGAACCCGTTGCTAAATTCTCGGGAATCCAAGGCCAGGGGTATTTCAAAACACTTTCTAGACAAGATGGCATATCGCAAGGACTGTCATAGCTTTTGAACAATGCCTACAGCTATTTCTGGCTATCTATCTTTATTATTGTGATAGACCGCAATGGTGTCACAAAGGTATTCTTTCCTGCACTCATGCCCCCTACCATATAACTTTGAGTATCTCCCATTTTGACTCTACTCAGCCAGGTGACTTGCTCTGGCCAATGGGATGTTAGCAAATGCGGCTCAAGCAGAAACTTGATAAGCACCTGTGCAGTGGAGTTTGTCCTCTCGTTGGCTATCCTTAGAGCTCTGAGTCTCCATCTGAGTTCAGGTTCACCTGTGAAATGATAAAGGACCCGTGGTCCCATCACCCCATTTCCTTACCCCTCAGAGGGCCAGCTTCCAAAACAAAACAGCACGACTGAGCAGCAGCTGGCCACAGATGCATGAGGGAGCCCAGTTAGGGTCAGCAGGACACCCAGCCTGAGACCATCCCAAATTACTGCACAACAGAATCCTGAGTTAGTATTTGCTGTTTTAAGCCACTAAATTTTGAGATCTGTTTTCACATAACAAAAAATGCCTGCTATAATCCTCTAAGCAAACCCTAAAAGAGATTTCTGCATGATGCTGAGAGCTACAACTAGATAATGCAATGAAGAAGGTAGAATTATTTTAAACCTCCTCAGAACCTAGCTGTCAACAGCAAGATTCTGTTATGATTAGTTTTCAAATCAAAGCAGGTCCTTTAAATTCCAGTATTTCTTCAGGACCAAATTTCACAATAGCACTTGGTTGCATATTTATTTTTATGCACTACTTCACATCCTCGCTATAATGCCAATGGTTCCAGATTTTACTATAACTACTCTGAACTGGATTAAAATTTCAAGATGAATCTAAGTTCTACCAAGTCATTAATGTGAGTATTGTGAGGGAAAAACAAAACAAAACAAAGTACAGACTAACTCTGTTCAAAAGCTACTTAATAATTGAGTATTTGAGTGGAAATTCTATTGCTTAAATTCACCTATACTAGTTTGACTGAGCTGCTGAGAATTACTTCTGATATATACATCTGTGGGAATTGTTTTGTATGTTCAATCAAAGATATCTAAAGAGTAACACAAATTTCAAAAACCTATTAACTTAGTTGATTTATGATCTCTGAATGTAGCAAAAATGCTAAAAAGCAAAAGCAATTCTATGAATCAGAGTAACATGTTTGGTGCTGTTTTTTGATATCATAGAGCTTACTTTTTTTTTCAACTGAACTTTGAACATGCTCTAACAGCTCTGTCTGTGGAGAGATGGACTGAGGAACAAGCAGAATATTAAACATCCGCTCATATGTCTCCCCAGGGAGTCTTCTGCTAATATTATACATTGCAACAACATTGCTTGAATGGTTTATTAATGGCAGCAAAACAGAGTGAATGCTACATACAATGATAATAACAATAAAGGTTATTTATATTCTGCCTAACTGCCAGATAGTTTTAGAGGCCTTACAAAGATACACTTAAACTACTAGCAATACAAAATAAAACTGGGACAAATTGCCTTTGTATATGAGAAAGAATTAGAATGTGTTGTCCAGTTCCAGGAAAACTGAACTGTGCACAGTTGTTCAACAATTTCTAAAGGTATAAAAATTTACACCTTCTCTTTGTTTCAGGGTTTGAAACACACCCATGAGTATGTTGAGCCATCACTTCAGGTAAGAAATTCTGACTTTAAAAAGAAATAATCAGTATTCCCAATCCAATCCCCAGTACCTCTTGGCATTTCCAGTTCTCTATAAAGAACTTGCTCCTAAACCTTAGATCCTGGAAAAGTTAGAATCGGAAGAAAGAGAAAGAAGAAAGGGTAGTAATGTAAAGACAGTGGAATAGTAGTAACTACCTATTTTCTTACTTAAAACTTTACCCAGCAGACTGAATACATTGTTTGATAGACTTCTTTGCCTATCACCCAACCACCCATGCTGAAGTCAAATATCCATCTATAAAGTGTCCATGAGGTCAAATATCATGTAATAAAGACACACATTCACAGAGTATTTATGGAAATATTAACTTTGTTTATATCCAGTGAAAGATAAATTCCCAAATTGGAATATATGTTCCTATTCCTGGATACTCTGCCCTAGCCTACACCTATCCAAGAATACTTTAGAGTCCCAATTTAAATTCTTTATACACAGATCCATATTTTTTGTTTTGGTCCGTTTTATAAGTGACTTAAGAATTTTGTGATTTATATTATCTCTGCTATAAAATCTCAGTTCTAAGGAAGGTAGACTTTCATATCTGGGGTATCTTTTGTCTGTTGAATGGAGCGATGAGTGAAAGAATGTAGGTTTGTATGAGCTTACTCTGAGTAAGAAAGATCCAGAAGGCAGGAATCAGAATCGGAAGATGTAAAGACTGTGGACGAAAAAGGAAGAGGTAAAAGGACAGCCAGCATCAGAGGGTCAAGCAGAGACTTAGCATGAGACTACCAAGAAGAGTTTTGCCCAAAAAGTTACTAGCTATACAACAATGTACTTTCTCTTCTCTTGGCTCCTATATGTTCTTAAGAAAATCTACATCACAACCAATGCCTGTGGAGTCCATTTCATCTTGAGGAATTCAAAGAAATATTGATCATACTTAGAGCGTAGTGGGTATGGGGAGTGTGGATGAAAATAAGGGCCACACGTGAAAGCAGACATCATGTAGACTGTCTATTAAACACATACAAAATTACTCAGTTACTCATTATTTTTAATTATCAAATATCTTAAGCCTTCCAGGAAATTCCTACACAGACTGTATTAGGACTCTTGTGGTTGCAAGTGACAGAAACTAATGATCCAAATGGAAAAGAGACCCTACCTTTCCCAGCCTCTACATGTCAAATCTCAAGAAAGTCTCTAATTGGCCATAGTTATTTGTACATCCCAACCAATTACTGTGTCCAGGAATGTGCTTACTCTGAATGACCCAACAGTAATTGCCTCTAGAAAATAACAAAATTAATGAAATTAAACATCAATAACTTTGTTTTGTTTCACAGTCAGTTTACTTGTTCGCTTGCCCAACTACATTATAAAGCATCTTTAGGATAGAAATTCTAGGCACTGAGGTTTAGGTTTGAACCCTCAGTACCTAGAATAATACATAAAGTATAATAGGCACTAAATAAATAGTTTTAAATGAATTAATGAATATTCTGGACCATTTGCTTTTCTTTCTGCAATGCTCATTAGCCCTATCCCATCTCAAACAGTGTCCCAAGCCTATTCCTTCTTTCACTTCCCTGAGAATAAAAGATTAACCTGCAGGCAATAATCTTGTGATGAAGATCTTGTAAGATCTTCTCAGAAGCTGGTACAAATGATTGGTTGGATATATTTTATGAACAAATTAATATAATGTACAATTTTTTAAAATTTATGATGGAAGATCTTGGAAACATGTTCTCAGGTAGAAGGGAATGAGTGTGGAGCTGTTGCTTTTATTTAATTATCTCCATTTAGCCTCTGACTTCAAATGCTCTTTTTATAGCCAACCTAAAAATTATACTTAGCTTGGAAACACAAATTTCAAGTTTATATCAGGCACTTCAAAATTTACGGCTGCAAAATACTCTTACTGTAGCTTATGATCTCATCAGAAGGTCTGATTGATTTATGCCTTGTTAACTGTCCCTATTTATCATTCCACATTTAACTAATGTGAAGTTTTATTGAGGTTGCCAAGAGACAATATTGATTATAAAAGCAAGAGGGGAGGGAGAAAGTTGAAATATGTTGGCATATTTTTAATCTAAGACATTCCCACATATAAAACTAGGTTGTTCTGGTGTGGAGAGTTTAACTGAGACTTTGTGTATGCGTGTGTGTGTGTGTGTGTGTGTGTGTGTGTGTGTGTGTGTGTGTGTATGTACTCACACATGTTTGTATATTAGTATATTTACTTGTGCTATGTCTGTGTGTGGTCTGTTATAACAAAAGGATTGAAAATAATAGTGGTTTAAATAAGACAAAATTTCTTTCTTTCTCACGACACAGGTCATCTACAACATCCAGGCTGGTAGGATAATCCCACAATCACTAGGGATCGGGGTTCTTTCGCCTTCTGGCCATCATCGTGGTGTCCCAGCTGAAGGTGGCTGCTCCAGAGGGCAGCATGGCCGAAGTCCAGCCAGCAGGAGGCAGAGACACTATTCTGGGCAGGCTTTACTTCCTTCCTTCATTGGCACAATGTGGAAAGTGCCATCACTTCTGCTCCCTCTACATCAGTCTTAACTTAGTTACATGGCCACAACTAGTTGCGAAGGACACTGGGATATAATCTTCAGCTAAGTAGTCATATGCTCAGGTAGATATCCATTATGATACATATTCTATTATAAAGAGAGAATATTGAGGGACAACCAAGGCCTTGCCAGTGTGTTTTCCTTTGTTCCCTAATAATGAAAGGAGATTTCTGTCCGATTTTCTGTCCCATAAAGATCAAAACTTCCAAGAATTGATTCCACTTCATTTTGTTTTGTTTTGTTTTTAGATTCCACACAAAAGTGAAGTCATATGATATTTTGACTCCCTCCAACAAAACAGCAGTAGGCTCGTAGACACTGAGACCCTGGTGGTTACCATGGGGGAGGGGTTGGGGTGAGTGGGTGAAGCAGGTGAGGTGGATAAAGGGGCAGGAAAATCTCAATCATAATATAAATTAGGGGGATGAAAATACAGCATAGAGAATATAGTCAATGGTTCTATAACATCTTTCTATGTTGATAGATAGTTACTATACTGGCTGGGGTGAGGATTTAAGAATGTATATAATTGTTGAATCACTGTGTTGTATACTTGAAACAATATGATATTATATGTCAACTATACTTCAATAAAAAAAAAATTCACCTTCATAATCGATTCACCTGAATAATAATAGGCTGTGTGTGCTACAGTCCTCATGACACTGAACATTAAAGAACAAACAGCAATGCCCACAATTTACCATGAGGTGTGATGAAAGGGAGGGATGTTTTATACACATGGCACAGGAAGTGTCATGGCGGCACAATAGAGTTTTATTTTTCAACTTGAACTTGAAAGAGAGAAGCAATGCTAAGTGCCCTTCCCAGTACCACTGCTCTAAGCAGAACATTGATAACGGCAGAAAGAACAAACTAACAAAGAAAATCCAGAAGTACAAAAGTTAGAAGAGAGAGCGAGAGAAAGATAGCATCATGTGTCTTTTCCTGGGGTAGACAAGTAAAGCAGGTAGTGATTGCTGTTGAGATCATGTTTGAGAGAAATAAAACTTTCTGGAGAAATCAATTTGTAACAATTTAATATCTAAAGATCATTTTTTGAGTATGTGCATAAGCAAAGACTCAGAGCTTAATATAAAGTTTCTTGATGCCAGAAGCAGACTTCTTGAAACAGCACTTTGTGAAAGAATACATGGGACCCACAGACCCCTACGTTCTCTGGCAAAATCTGCCAACTCCTGAAGCAATCCAGTGTCATCTGGCCACCAGCCATTATCAGTCCCATGGTAAGAATGACTGGAGAGCATTACCAAGTGCCACTCTCTACATATTCTTTGTAAATCATTACATGTAAATTGATCTATCTGCAGTTTTCATCATACAGTGTTGGTTCAGCCATTCTCAGTAGGCTGCTGTGCCTTCTTTTTAAAGCCACAGGCAAAGAACACATTCTGGGAAGTTTGCCCTATAGGTATACTTTCAAGTACACAGAGAAATGTATAAGGGTGTTAACTGTCTGCTTATACAACAGAAGGGTATTTGGTTATTAAAAGGAAGAAAGCAAATATATGTATGGTATGATCTTTTTTACTGTCTGAAATGTTCATAAATGCATATAATCCTTTAAGAAGAATTAGAAGGACTCAGGGGAGGGACTTATACTTTTCACTTTATTATATTCTATGCTGTTTAGAGTTTTTACCACAAGTAACATAACTTTAATTTTTTAACCGGCTAATAGAAAGAATTCCTCCAAGGAATTGTGACATGTAAGTATCTGAATTGAGAAGATCCCTCCAGGCCATGAGTCAGGTGAGCAGGATCCCCTAAAGAATATTGCCCTCACAGCATCTTCTCCTGGCCGCTTCTTCCAGATGTCCCCTTGGCAACTAGAGACCCCTAGACTTGAGGATGTTACCTCCATCTCACTAATCAGCCTTAATATAAACACCTTTTTCTTTTCATTATAAAAAGGAGATACCAGGCATCTCCGATGCTCCCATAGGACAAATGTGAAGCTCACAGCTACAAAAAAAAGCCATTCAAATGCCGTAAGAAGCCTAAGTGGGACAGTGATGTAGCCCTTGACTTCAGAATCATAGAAGTCTATCCTCCTGGCATGCACTCGGGAACTGGAAAGTTCTGATTCTTTTCTAGCTCTACCACATCTTAGTTGGGCATTTCTGCATAATGTATCAACTTTCTCTATGTTTAGGTTTTATTACCTGTAATATTACCACCATGATCTTGCCTGACTCATTTGGATCTTAAGACGATTAAATTAGTAAATCCGTGGAAAACTTTTAGCAAGTAGCTGAACAAAATTCCATGATTCTAGGAGTCCCAGACAACCAGGTAAGTGAAGTTTTTCCTCAGATAATCAAGCCTTGCTCCTGACTTATCTCAGCCTATACTTCTATCAGCTGACAGCTTAGAATTTCCTCCTTTGCTATCAAAGTCAGAGAGAGGAGAAAACATAACTGAGACTCACAATCATTAGCCATCATAGAACCAGGGTCAAAAATTTCAGTCAATAAATATTGATTGAGAGTCTGCTATGGAAAAAACACTGACTGAAGATTTAAAACAATACATCATCTCCTGCCCTCCAGGAGCTCACAAACTTATGATAAAGAGGAATCAAAGTAAATATTCTTTGATAGGAAACCAAAGAGTATGCATATGAAGGTATAGCAAAGAGAAGTTCATTCCAACTGAGAAAACTTCATGTTCCCTCAGACTTTGTGATGGTGATATTACTTAGATGAAGCTCTACAGAAAGGCAGCTTTGGAAGAAAGAATAGTCAAGGAAGATAGAACAGCTTGAGAAAAGATGTGGAAACAGCAGAATGCAGAATGCGTTCATTTGCTGGGGCTGCCATAATAACATACCATAGACTGGGTGGCTTAAGCAACAGAAACTTATTTCTCACAGCTCCGGAGGCTAGAAGGCCAAGATCAAGGGGTTGGTGAGTTTAATCTCTCCTGAGGCCTCTCTCGTTGGCTCATAGGTCTTCTTTCTGTGATCTCACATGGTCTTTCCTCTGTGTATGCACATCCCTGGTGTCTCTTTGTGTGTCCAAATTTCCTTTTCTTATAAGGGCACCAATCAGTTTGGATTAGGACCCACCACAGTGACCTTGTTAAAGTCCTTATCTCCAAATGCAGTTACATTCTGAGGTATCAGGGCTTAGGATTTCAACATGCAAATTTGGGGGTGGCACACTTCAGGACCCCACAACAAGTAACAAGTGATGTGATGGAAGTATATAATGAATGGAAAGGCATATATTTGGAGGGGGTAGATAAAGCAATAGATAAAAAGCAAAAACTTCTTGTGCTTTTTTTTTATAAACCAGGCACAATTTTGAGCTTGATTTGTACAAATTCATTTAATCCTCACAATAGCCCTATGAAGTAGGCATTATTATTATCCCTATTCTCAAGGAATGAAATGGAGGTATAGAGAGAATACAACCAGAAAGTCCTATTCCAAGGTTCACACACTTGCCGCACCTCCACTCACTCACACACCTCCATACTACGCTGCCTAGAGAAAATAGAAAGTGGTCAAATTGTGGAGCAATTGTGAGTAAGGGAGCAGAACAACCTTTCTTTTCTTTTCTTTTCTTTTTTTTTTTTTAGAACTTCAACAACAGTAACTAGAATGATACGGAAATAAGCCAGCACACCACCATCGTATTACCTATAAGAGATTACAGAAATTTTGGCTATTAGTATTAGATACAGGTCATCTCACAGAAAACACAAAACAATTTTTGTAATACTTGAACAAAATCCAAAGATTTTAAGAAGACAAGTTTATTTTCATCACTATAGATTCATTATGGACTTCTAAATAACCCATACAACTCATTCTGTTCTTTTTGTTCTCTCTATATCAATAGCAATATATCAGTAGTGAAAATGGGTGTGATCTTAACAATAAGATTAACTATTTAGCCACAGTAATTTCTGGCGTGTTTGGTGGGTTTATTTTTGTTGTTTCAATTACATTATTTCTTTCTTACAGCAGCATGTTGCACTGTGGGAACTCAGTATTTAAGAGGTTTAATAACTTAATAAAATCATGCTGAGAATAGAGATACTCATGCTGAAGTCTAGTTATCTGTATATCTAAGCTCTTAATACATGGTAGGATTTTTTAAACAGTTTTATTGGGGTATGATTGACATACAATGACCTGTACATAATTATAATGCATGAATTTAAGTTTTGACATAAACATACACCCATGGAACCAAAATAATGGTGGAAATGGGGGCTGGAAATCCAAGATAAAGGTGTTGGCAGGTGTGGTTTCTCTGAAGCCTCTCTCCATGGCTTGTCATCCATCATTCCCAAGAGTTTCCTTATGCCCCTTTGCCATTTCTTCTCACTCCTTCTCATTTTTCCCTTCCACAGGTAATTCACTGATCTTTCTATCATTATAGTGAAGTTTGCATTTTCTATAACTTTATATTAATGTTTTCATACACTGGGTACCATTTTTTTACTGATTTCTTTCATTCAGCATAAGACCTTTCAGATTCCATTCATATTGTTGCATATTCATTCCTTTTTATCACTAAGCAATATTCTGCAGTTTCTTTGTCCATGCACATGATGATGGACATTTAGGTTATTTCCAGTTTGGGGCTACCACAAATAAACCTGACATGAACTTGTGTACAGGTCTTTGTATGGACATTGCTTCCATTTCTTTTGGGTAAATACCTATGAATGGAATGGCTGGGTCAAATGGTTATTATATGTTTAACTTCTTAAGAAAATGCTAAGTTCTTTTCCAAAATGATTATATCATATCACATTCCTGCGATTAAAGTATGAAAGTTACTTCACATTCTCAACAACATTTGACATGGTCAATCTTTAATTTTAGACATTTTAATAGGCATTTAATAGCATCTCATTGGGATTCTAATTTGTGCTTCCCTATTGACTAATGATGGTGAACATTTTCTCATACACTTCTTTATCATATACAGATTACTTGATGAGGTTTCTGTTCAAGTCTCTCGCCCATTCTTTTATTGGATCATATTATTATTGTTGTTGTTGTTAAGAGTTTTTTGCATACTCTGGATATTTCTTTGTAAAATCTGGATATTACCAAATATTCAACTTGCAAATATTTTCTCCCAATTTGTGATGTCTGTTCATTCTCTTAACAGTGTTTTATGATGAGAATTTCTCAGTTTTGATGAACTTCAGTTTATCCATTTTGTTGTTTATGGATCATGCCTTTATGCTGTTTTTAGGAATATATGCCCAACCCACAGTCACAATGTTTTCTTCTATTTTTCTTATGTATGTTTTATAGTTTTAGGTTTTACATTTAGGTCTATGATCCTTTTCATTTGGGTTTATGGTGTAAGGTATGTCTCCAAGTCCATTGTTTTGCATATGGATATCCAATTGTTACAGCAACATTTTCTGAAAAGATTATCCTTTCTCCACTAGATTATCTTTATGATTCAGAGAAAAATCAATTAACCATACATGTGTGGGTTGATTTCTGGACTTTCTTTTCCCTTCCATTGACTTATATGTGTATTTTCACACCAGTACCACACTTTCTTGATTAATGTAGCTTTCTAATAAGACTTCAAGTAAAGTGAGGTAAGTTCTCCAACTTTATTCTTTTCCAATGTTATTCTGGCTAGTCTAGGTCTTTAAATTTCCATGTAGATTTTACAATCTACTTGTCAATTTCTACAGTTTGCCTACAGGGATTCTGAAAAAGAATGTGTTGAATGTATAAATCATTTTGGGGACCATAAATATCTTAACAAATTTAGTCTTCTAATACATAAATATGTCTTTCCATTTATTTATGTATTTTTAAATTTTGTCAAGAATAATATATAGTTTTTGTGTAAAGAGTTTGCACATGTTTATCAGAGTTATCCCTAAATATATCATATGTTTTATGCTATTATAAGTGGTATTGTTTTTTAACTTTAATTTCCAAGTGTTCCTTACTAGCATATAGAAATATAATTGATTTTGTACATTGATCTTGTGTACGAAAGCCTGCTAAACTCACTTATTAATTCTAGGAGGGAGTTGTATTTTCATAGGATTTTCTACATAGATAGTTATGTTGTCTGTGTTTAAAGCATTTTTACTGCTTCTTTTCCAATCTGGTTACTCTGTATTTCTTTTTCTTGCCTAACTGCAATGGCTATAACCCATAGTATAGTATAAATAGAAATGGAAAAAATGAACATCCTTGTCTTGTTCTCAATCACAGGATGAAAGCATTTAGTCTTTCACCATCATGTATGATTTCAGATGTAGGTATTTCATAGGTACACTTTATCAGGTAGAGGAAGTTTCTTTGTATTACTAGTTCAGAGGGATTTTTTTAAATCAATAATGGATGTTGGATTTCATCTAATGCTTTCTCTGCATCTATTGAGATGATCACATGGCTTTTTTTAATCATCTGTTAACATGGTAAAGTCCATTCAATGATTTTCAAATGTCATTCCCACCTTGCATTCCTGTGATAAACTCCATTTCAGGGAGAGGATTAAAGATGGTGGTGTGAGAGGTGAGACAGAGGACTCCTCCCAAAACCACATATAATATGAAAACATAATTAATACAACTAATCCTGAAAGAGCAACAGAAAGAAGGCTGTGCAAGACTACATACACCTGGAGGAAAGAACAGATCTCACAGAAGAGGGTAATGTACCAAAGCCGTGATCCAGCAGGACCCAAGTCCTTTCCCTACCCCAGCTCACCAGCAGGAGGAAGTGAAATGGAGAAGGAAGGGAGTGGAGGCCTAGGACTGCTGAACACCCAACCGTGGAGATCTGCTCTGAGAGCATGAACCTACATTACATGGTGCTCTGGAGATTAGTGGGGTTGGAAAGCTAAGACAGGCAGAATACCTGGAGAGACTGAGATTTCAGCCACTTATGGAAAACGGATCCACATCTAGCGGCTATGGGACAAAAGAAAGGAGGGCAGTCTGAGACACTTCCTAACAGCAAGAGGGCCGCTAAAGAGGCAAGGATTGTACAGAGCTTACAGATCAGGAGAAAGGACAGATGGACAAAATTGTCTGGGTGCACACTTCCCAGCAGGTTGGGAACTTCCAGGAGCTTCAGGCACTCCATCCTTCTGGCTGGCTATGCAGCTCCAAGGCCCCCCACTGTGATATGCAGCCTGCTGCGCCTTCCTCCCAGGCTGCCACATCTGGCTCGCAAACCGGCAGCCCCTGCCCTGGCATCAGGACAGACAGAGGGAAGCCCCACCTACAGGAGCAATAAACACAAAGCATAGAGGCTTACACCTGTGTACTCGGCCCACTGATTCTGGCCATGGAGACAGGCATAGCAGCCTGGAAGTAGGAAACAGCCGTTTCCTCCCCCCAGGCACCAACACCTCTCCCCTGTGACCACTTTTATATAGTATAAATAGAAGGTCACATTGCTCCATGGGCTGAGCACCTGCAGAAAGTAGAGCTTTGGGGCACTAAAGGCAGCCACATACAAAGGAACCTGATTAAAACCAAAGTACCACAAACACCAGAAAAAGGGCCAAGTGAAACTGAACTCACCAATCCTCATGAAAGAGACTTCAAACTAAAAATCATAAAGATAATCACAGAGCTATAGAAAAATATTCAAGAACTCAGGGAGGAATTCAGGAATGAGATACAAATATTCCAGAATACAGTATCTGAAATGAAGTCTACAATGGAGGGATTTAAAAGCAGATGAAGTAGAGGAGACAGTAAGTGAAACAGAAATTAGAGAAAAGGAATACAAAGAAGCTGAGGCACAGAGAGAAAAAAGGATCTCTAAGAAGGAAAGAATATTGAGAGAACTCTGTGACCAATCCAAATGGAACATTATTTGCATTATAAGAAGAGAGAGAAAAAGGGATAGAAAGTGCCTCTGAGGAGGTAAGTGTTGAAAACTTCCCCTATCTGGTGAAGAAGATAGTCTCTCAGGCCATGGAGGTGCACAGATCTCCCAACAAAAGGGACCCAAGGAAGACAACACCAAGACATATAATAATTAAAATGGCAAAGATCAAGAATAAGGACAGACTTTTAAAAGCAGCCAGAGAGAGAAATAAGGTCAGATACAGAGGAAAACCCATTAGGCTATCATCAGACTTCTCAACAGAAAACTTACAGGCCAGAAGGGAGTGGCATAATATATTTAATTCAATGAAGCAGAAGGGCCTCGAACCAAGCATACTCTACTCAGAAAGATTATCATTAAAATTTGAAGGAGGGATTAAACAATTTCCAGATAACGAGAAGCTGAGAGAATTTACCTCCCACAAACCATCTCCAGTGTATTTTAGAGGGACTGCTATACATGGAAGTATTCCTAAGGCTAAACAGTTGTCACCAGTGAAAATAAAACCACAGTAAAGAAAGTAGAACAATTAATTACTAAGCAGACGCAAAATTAAATCAACTACCCAAAAGTCAGTGAAGGGACAGATAAAGAGTACAGAATATGATACCTAATATATAAAAAATGGAGGAGGAAGAAAAATGAGGGGAAAAAAAGAATATTTAGGTGCTTGTAATAGCATACTAAGTGAGTTAAATTAGACTGTTAGGTAGTAAGGGAATTACCCTTGAAACTTTGGTAACCATGAATCTAAAGCCTGCAATGCCAATAAGTACATACCTATTGATAATCACCCTAAATCTAAATAGACTGAATGCACCAATCATAAAACATACAGTTACTCAATAGATAAAAAAAAAAGACCTGTCCATATGCTGCCTACAAGAGACTCACTTCAAACCCAAAGACATACACAAACTGAAAGTGAAGGGATGGAAAAAGATATTTCATGCACCTAATAGGGAAAAAAAAGCAGGAGTTGCAGTACTTGTGTCAGACAAAATATATTTCAAAACAAAAAAGTCACAAGAGACAAAGAAGGACACTATATAACGATAAAGGGGTCAATCCAACAAGAGGATATAACCATTATAAATATCTATGCACCCAACAAAGGAGTACCTACATATGTGAAACAAATACTAACAGAATTGAAGAGGGAAATAGAATGCAATGTATTCATTTTAGGAGACTTCAACACACCACTCCCTCCAAAGGACAGATCAACCAAACAGAAAATAAGTAAGGACACAGAGGCACAGAACAACATATTAGAACAGATGGACCTAACAGACATCTACAGAACACTCCATCCAAAAGCAACAGGATACACATTCTTCTCAAGTACAAATGGAACATTTTCAAGAACAGATCATACACTAGGCCACAAAAAGAGCCTCGGTAAATTCAAAAAGACTGAAATTGTACTAACCAGCTTCTCAGAACACAAAGGTATGAAACTAGAAATAAATTACTCAAAGAAAACAAAAACCCCACAAACATATGCAGGCTTAACAACATGCTCCTAAATAACCAATGGATCAATGACCAAATAAAAACAGAGATCAAGCAATATATGGAGACAAATGACAATAATAATTCACCAACACAAAATCTATGGGACACAGTGAAGGCAGTGCTAAGAAGGAAGTATATTGCAATACAGGCCTACCTTAGGAAAGAAGAAGAATCCCATATGAACAGTCTGAACTCACAATTAATGAAAGTAGAAAAAGAACAAATGAGATCCAAAGTCAGTAGAAGGAGGGACATAATAAAGATTAGAGCAGAAATAAATAAAATGGAAAGAATAAAACAATAGAAAGAATCAATAAAAGCAGGAGCTTTTTCTTAGAGAAAATAAACAAAATAGATAACTGCTTAGCCATACTTATCAAGTAAAAAAGAGAGTCTACACACATAAACAGAATCAAAAATAAGAAAGGAAAAATCACTACAGACACCACAGAAATACAAAGAATTACTAGAGAATACTATGAAAAATTATATGTTAACAAACTGGATAACCTAAAAGAATTGGACAACTTTCTAGAAAAATACAACCTTCTAAGGCTGACCCAGAAAGAAACAGAAAATCTGAACAAACCAATTACCAGCAACAAAATTGAACTGGTAATCAAAACACTACCTAAGAACAAAACACATGGACCAGATGGCTTCACCACTGGATTTTATCAAACATTTAGTGGAGACCTAATACCCATCCTCCTTAAAGATTTCCAAAAAGTAGAAAAGGAGGGAATACTTCCAAACTCATCCTATGAGGCCAGCATCACTCTAATACTAAAACCAGGCAAAGACACCACAAAAAAGGAAATTACAGACCATATCCCTGAAGAACATAGATGCAAAAAATACTCAACAAAATATTAGCAAACTGAATTTAAAAATACATCAAAAAGATCATCCATCATGATCAAGTAGGATTTATTCCAAGGATGCAAAGATGGTATGACATTCGAAAATCCATCAACAAAAAGGACAAAAACCACATGATCATGATGTTGAATTTTGTCAAATGCCAAAAAAGCATTTGACAAAATTCAACATCCATTCATGATAAAAACTCAACAAAATGGGTATAGAGGGCAAGTACCTCAACATAATAAAGACCATATATGACAAACCCACAGCCAACATCATACTTAACAGCGAGAAACTGAAAGCTTTTCCTTTAAGATCAGGAACAAGAAAAGGATGCTCACTCTATGCACTTTTATTCAACATAGTTCTGAAGGTCCTAACCATGGCAATCAGACAACATAAAGATATAAAAAGCATCCAAACTGGTAAAGAAGAAGTTAAACTGTCAGTGTTTGCAGATGGCATGATATTGTACATAAAAAAACCCTAAAGAATCCACTCCAAAACTACTAAAACTAATATCAGAATTCAGCAAAGTTGCAGGGTACAAAATTAATACACAGAAATCTGTTGCATTCCTATACACTAATGATGAACTAGCAGAAAGAGAAATCAGGAAAACAATTCCATTTACAATTGCATCCAAAAGAATAAAATACCTAGGAATAAACCTAACCAAGAAAGTGAAAGACCTATACCCTGAAAACTACAAGACACTCATAAGAGAAATTAAAGAAGATACCAATAAATGGAAATACATCCCATGCTCATGGGTAGGAAGAATTAGTATTGTCAAAATGGCCATTCTGCCTAAAGCAATCTACAGATTCAATGCAATCCCAATAGCATTCTTCAATGAACTAGAGCAAATAGTTCTAAAATTCATATGGAACCACAAAAGACCCCGAATAGCCAAAGCAATCCTAAGAAGGAAGAATAAAGCTGGGGGGATTACAGTCCCTGACTTTAAGCTCTACTACAAAGCCATGGTAATCAAGACAACTTGGTACTGGCACAAGAACAGACCCACAGGCCAATGGAACAGACTAGAGAGTCCAGATATAAACCCAAGCATATTTGGTCAATAAATATACAATAAAGAAGCCATGGACATAACAATAGGGAAATGACAGCCTCTTCAAAAACTGGTGTTGGCATAACTGCACAGCTACATGTTAGAGAATGAAACTGGATTATTGTCTAACCCCATACATAAAAATAAACTCAAAATGGATCAAAGACCTGAATGTAAGTCATGAAACCATAAAACTCTTAGAGAACAATATAAGCAAAAATCTCCTGAATATAAACATGAGAAACTTTTACCTGAATGCATCTCCTCAGGCAAGGGAAACAAAAGCAAAAATGAACAAATGGGACTACATCGAACTAAAAAGCTTCTGTACAGCAAAGGACACCATCAGCAGTACAAAAAGGCACCCTATAGTATGGGAGAATATATTTGTAAACAACATATCTGACAAGGGTTAACATCCAAAATATATAAAGAACTCACATGCCTCAACACCCAAAAAACAAATAACCTGATTAAAAAATGGGTGGAGGATATGAAGAGACAATTCTTCAAAGAAGAAATTCAGATGGCCAACAGGCACATCAAAAGATGCTCCACATCACTAATTATTGGGGAAATACAAATAAAAACCACTATGAGATATCACCTCACACCAGTTAGGATGGCCTGCATTGAAAAGACTAAGAACAACAAACACTGGTGAGGATGTGGAGAAATCCTACACTGCTGGTGGGAATGTAAACTAATTCAACTGTTGTGGAAAGCAATATGGAGGTTCCTCAGAAAACTAAGAATAGAAATACCATTTGACCCAGGAATTCCACTCCTAGGAATTTACCCAATGACTACAAGTTCTCAGATTGAAAAAGACATATGCACCCCAATCATTTATCACAGCACTATTTACAATAGCCAAGATATGGAAGCAACCAGAGTGTCCATCAGTAGATGAATGGATAAAGAAGAGGTGGTACACAATGGACTATTACTCAGCCATAAGAAAGAAACAAATCCTACCATTTGCAACAACATGGATGGAGCTAGAGGGTATTATGCTCAGTGAAATAAGCCAGGCAGAGAAAGACAAGTACCAAATGATTTCCCTAATTTGTGGAGAATAACAACAAAGCAAAACTGAAGGAACAAAACAGCAGCAGACTCACAAACTCCAAGAAGGGACTAGCAGTTACCAAAGAGGAGTGGTAGGGGAAGGTGGGTGGGGATGGAGGGAGGAGGGGATTGAGGGGCATTATGATTAGTACACATGATGTGGGGTGGGTGGGGTCATGGGGAAGGCAGTGTAGCACAGAGAAGACAAGTAATGACTCTGTGGCATCTTACTACACTGATGGACAGTGACTGCAATGGGGTATGGCGGGGACTCGATAATATGGGTGAATGTAGTAACCATATTGTTTTCCTTGTGAAACCTTCATAAGAGTGTATATCAATAATACCTTAATAAAAAACATGTAATAAAAAAAGCAATGATGCACATGAAAGATCTCAAATGAAACATTAGAGACTTTGAAACATTTAGACGTCCTGCATTCACTATCAGTATATAGTTTATCATTTAATTAATTATCAAAGAAAAATTTACAAACCAATAAATATTTTTACTTTGTTTTCCAAGCTTTTACAAACAACACACAGCAGATCAAAACACAGAGATATTTCTGCCTTACCAACAGGTTAACAAACAAGTCCATGCAGGACAGTTACTATAAGCCTGACACAGGGTTAGCCAACTATAGTCACAATGCATGGCCCTGGTCCCCTAGGAACCAACAGGACCTGGAACACAGTAGGGGAACAATGTATCCCTTTTGGATGAATAAATGAATTTATGGATGATTGAATCAACAAATCTATCTATGGGAAGTCCAAGCTGTGCCTTGTTAGGTAAGGGGGCTGAGGGGGAGCCAGGCCCAGGAGAGGGTATTTTGCTCAACCCAGGAGAAAGGAACTGACATCAAAAACATAAAATGAACTCAAAGAAACAGAAAGTAGAATGGTGGTTTCCACGGAGGGGTTGGGTGGGGTGAGATAGGAAGTTATTGTGTAGTAAGTATAGTTTCAGTTCTGTAAGAAGAAAATATTTCTGTGGATGGATGGTGGTGATGGTGACACTACAGTGTTAACATACTTAATGCCACTGAACTGTATACTTAAAAATGGTTAAGATGGTCAATTTTATGTTCTGTGTATTTTACCACAACAAAAATATTTAAATATATATAAAAGATACCATCAGAGCTAAGAGGAATTTTTTAATACAGAATTATTTAATACAGAATTAACTTAGTACAGGGGAAGAAAAAAATCTTTTCATCCATCCATCTGAGCTTCTCCAGCTGGACCCTATAAATTACACTGGCCAATGACGGATTAACAAGAGAACAACAAACAGAAGTCTACTAGCCTGTGCATCATACATTTATGCAAGGATGCACCAAGTAATGCATAACCCAAAGGACTGTTTGGAATTGGGGCTTACATACCATCCTAGGATAAATAAAGGAAACTGGACTCCTAGGCAGGTGAGGGTGACCAGGAAAAGTATGTAACAAGGTTTGTTTTGTAAGATTTGTTATGTAGATTTGTAGATTTAAGTCATTGTTTCTCCATTGATAAGAGTTTTTAAGAGTCCTCCTCTTCTTCCTGGTACTGGAGAAGGAGACATCTCTACAAATGGAAATTTCCTTTGCAAAAGGAAAACATGTGCCCTGTTTTTAAAGTTTTTGCTGCCTCTGCTGGTTCTCAATGTCCTTTCACTCAAAATAATCTATATGCCAAAGAGTTATATTTTGGGATGGCAAATTCTGGCACCTCCTAACACCATTAACATATAAGCTCTACATACCAAGAGCATATTTTCCTGATTTATAATTTCAGTTTTATACTAGGAAAACAGCATGTGTTAGTCCGCAGCTTAACAATAAACTGGTCTATTGATCTATCAAACTTTATCTGAAGCAGTAACATAGCAACTACTCCCTTTACCTAAACATTCCACTAATATTTTTGGAAAAGTAAGGAATGTAAGTTTACATGTTGATTTACAACAATATCCATCCATGCCATGTGAACTGTAAGTGGCTCCCTACACATTCCAAGCTTGGATTGATTGCTTATCATGTGCTAAACTTTGAGACAGGCATTCATCTCTCTTACCTAGATTAGTCCTCCCAACAACTCTGTATAATAATGCTATCTCCGGTGAGGAAACAGAGATACAAACATTTTTATAAAACTTGCCCTGTATTATGCAGCTTAAACAGAGAAATTAGGGTTCAAATCTAGTTCTGTATGTCTCCAAAGTCCATGCTCTTTATTTTCAAGCTGCTACATACTAGTTTCAATATTATAGTAGTCCTCAAAGTGTGACCCCTGAGACCAGCAGCATCTGCAGCATGATCAGAGATGTAAAAACCTGGCTCCTTCCCAGACCTACTAAATCAGAAATTATGAAGAAGGACCTCAGCAAGTCATCCTGAAGCCCACTCAAGTGTGACAGCCACTGCACTATTGGATGACCATTGACAATGAGAGGAAACTTTAGAAGACAGGAAATGGTAGGGTGAGAAAAAAATGGTGGGTAACCAATCTCTGATAAGAACGTAGGACCATGACATCCTCCAGTAGGCGATCATGTCTGCAGCTTCAGGAACAAACGTGAAAAGGGATATGCCAAGAATCTGTTGACCAAATTGGTGACAAAGCAAACCCCAGGTGTAGAGCAATACTGAAAATAAGTTCTTCTAACACAGTATCACTGCATAGTAAAGGGACTTCTAAAACACCAAGTAAAACACCCATATCCAGAATCTTAGGTCATCATTTCCCAAAGTCTGTGCCTCTGATGGTTGGACCACATGGTGGCACAAAAAAGTGAGAGCCAATAACTTGTATAATTTATTTCTATAGTAGTTGCCTATCATTAGAAAAAGCAAGTTAGCATATTAAAGCTCAAGAAGTTTTACCTATTTGCCCAAAGAACCCCTTTCCACATAAATGCCTAGTGACATCCCACTGAACCAGTGCTAGTGGAGGCAACAGTTTTCCAAGACTCCAGAAGTGGGGACACAGATATTATTTAAGGAACTTGACCCCGTTTTCTTCCTCCCCACCTCCCTTTTGTGAGAGTGGTTTTGCTGATTCTGGATGTTCCAACAACTAGAAGAGCCCAATATGTTCACAGCTATCCCCTTAAATTGAGTTTGTAGGTTGTGAAGCTCTTCTGGAATAAAATCTCAATAGAACAGCAAGAATTAAACTTTTCATATTGAATGATACCTGAGCAAGCAGTGTCTCAGGAAGCAATCTTCCTCCTGTAAGAGAAATGGGATCTTAGAGAAATCATACCTCATCTACTTATATATTATGTATCCTTGCTTCTAATAATATCTCATTTCCTTAGCTATTAAAGCAGTATTTGAGTTAGTTAATAAAAATGTGTGAAGTAGGTAGCTTTTTTAATGCAACCCTTACAAATAAAACAGACATGAAAGATATTAAAGAAGAAAACGGTCAGCACACTCGGTAGTGGTACTGTGTTTTCAGGACCTCTAGCGTTGGAGCTCAGAGCCAAGGAGTGGGTAGGTAGAAGGGCAGCCAAGGAGAGCAGCCTTAGCTCAGAGTTAGGACAGAAGGATTCAGGAAGTGTGAGAATCTAATCTCTGGTTAGAACCTGTCTCTCTCTCTCCCACACTAGAGGGACTCACAGTGCTGCCAGATACAGCCTGGTCTAGTGGGAAGAAGCAGAGAGATGGGAGAGAACATGACAAAAAGGAGCAACAAGGTGTGAACTTAGGTAAAGACCTGCTCAAAATAGGAAGCTGAAAGACTCTCATAGGAAAAGCACATTGAGGCGGTGTCTCTTGACTTCCTCATCCTGGGAGACCAACACCCTTTCCTGGAAAACATAATTAATGGTCTAAGTTTGAAAACCAGCCCCCAACAGATAGTTAACATAAAATCATTAGACTTCAAAAATTGCCACAAGCATGGAATTCAAAATAAATGACCAACCGTGGCCTAACCCACATCTAAGCAGGAATCTCAATATTTGGTTAGCTTGTTTGAATTTTAGCTAATCATTTTCTATAATTAGAGGATCTTGTTAAGCAATCTTCATCAATTTACTCAGGGGAAAAAAATGTTTCTTCTTGATAGTAACTGTGATGTTACCACAGAATGTAGAATTGGGTGTAACCAGATGGTACACTTTAATCTATAAGAGCTTCATGTTTGTACACTAGAATATTATATGGCTGTTCTGAAAATTTTACACTTTTATATTTTAATTTAATTAAATATACCTCTCCTCTATTGGTTTTCAGTTATTTAAATGTAACTTAAATATATTAGTGAGTGTCTTGGCAAAAAACAGTGGCATGCTCAGAAGACTTGACTTAAGAGAGCTTTTGAAGTTGTGAAGACAGTTAAAGGAACCCACAAAAGATGGTAACACCTCCAGAGATTCATGACAATCAACTCCATCACCTTCCCCAGGTCTAAAAGGTAACAGGAGGGAAGAGTGTTTCCAGAGCCTGGAGAAACCTGGAGCCCTGAGCCAAGGGTCAACCCACAAGTGTTATATACATGCTTAAGACGAGCCTCAATCTGAGACCCTCTCCTAAATAACATCACAGGGATTACTCTGTGATCAATATTATTAATAATAATAGCTAATACTAATTAAGGTATTATGACCTGGCATCCACTGTTACAAGCATCTGACATGCATGTTCCACTTCAATCCTCAAAAGAACTCTGTAAGGTACATACTATTCCCCTCCCTACTTCACAGAGAGACTAAATAATGTTCCCACACAGTTCATGAGGAACTGAATCCAAATGTGTGACTACAGAGGCCACACTACTAACCACAAAAAGAGATTTGTACAATTAGAATCATATGCCAGTGTATTCCTTACAGTGGATCAAAAATCAAGGAATTTGCTACAGACTCCACTCTTTGATTTGGTTGGTTTCCTTTAGGCAGAGAAATTTTTTTTTAATTACGCAAAACAAATTTTGAGGAACTGTTTTCTGATTCATCCCAAGACAAAAAAAAAAATGTAATATCTTTGCATCTTAAATTGTTGAATGTTTTGCCTTTTCAGAGCTTATTGGTTTTTTTGTACTTGACTTCAGGGGTTTTATGCACAGTTGGACCAGAGGCAGCCTTTCCACATTCAGTCCCAACCTAGGTCTTGCCATCCACTACAACCTGTCTGCATCCAGGTTTACATTATCTCTGAAAGGGACATTCAGGTACTGTTTCAGGAAGGACTTGCAATATACGATAAGGGCCACTTCTCTTAGAAAATGCTAGATTTTATTCACTTTTAACCTCTTACCCTCACCTCTCATCCCCAATACTGTTCTTATTTTTTTGCAGTGAAATTTGTATATTCTTCCAAGTTGTGTTGTTCTTTAGAAACAGATATTATGGTTTTGGTAAATTCATTATCAAACACATTTCATCAAATTTATAGCCCAATACCATTTTTTAACTGTTTATGGATATATTATTTCATATAGATAAGTATACAAATGAAAAGTATGCAACTCAGTTATCAAAAATTATCAATAATATGCCCATATGCTAGTAATAGAGCATGGAGAATATAACCAATGATTCTGTAATATCTTCTTATGTTGACAGATAGTAACCACCCTAGTGGGGTGAGGATTTCATAACATGGATAACTGTTGAACCACTGTTGTGTATTTGACACCAGTGAAAGATTGCATATCAATGATACTTCAATAAAATAATAATTATAATAATAATAGACCCATATAGCTACTATCCAGGTCAAGAAATTGAAGATTAGCAGCATTTTAGAAACACTCTGATGCCCTCTTCTAATCATTGCCCACCTGTCTCCAAAAGTAACTACTGCCCTAACTTAACACTGTGGATGAGGTTTACCTGTTTGTGGACATTATATAAATGGAGTTATACAAGTTATACACTATGTACTCTTTTATGTCTGGATTCTATATGTTGCTGCATATAGCTAAAGTTCATTTATTTTCATTATTATTTCATGTTCCATGATATGAATATACCACAATTTATGTAAATACTGTTGATAGCAATTTGTAAACTGCAACACATAACTGACAGAAGGCTTGCATATAAACTACAGAGAAATATGCTACATAATAAAAACACCCATAACTCAATAGAAAAAGTATTTCTTAAAAAAAGGATATCCAAATAATCAAAAAACATGAAAAGATGCTCAACCTCATTAATCATCCAGGAAATGTCCACTTAAGCCAACATAAGGCACCAGTACAAACCTACGAGGGTGGCTAAAATGAAAGACTGATAATATCAAGTGTTGATAAGGATATGAAACAACACAAATTCTTGTACAAACATGGTAAGTACAATCACTTAGGAAAATAGTCTGACACTAGCTACTAAAGTTCAATATCCTTCATTTTTAACCATGAACTCATTTATGTTTTTAAATGCATTTATAAAATACATGCTTAGAGAAACAGGTGAGGCAGTGATTTAAAACTTCCTCTAGGATCTTAGCTTTTCACAACCTTAATATGTGCCCTTAGAATGATATAGCAGCTAAAAATCTCCAACAATTCCTCACATTACATTAACTTTTTAAATTCTGTCCAGTTCAATCTCATTATACTCTGCCAAGATTATAGTTCACATAAAGAACTGCAATTAAATATGATATTTTCCCCAGCACCCTGATAAATTTTGAGATGGAAGTGGAGAAAGCTTCTGCAAACTCTCTCAGCTCAGTGATTAAATAGTATGTTATTCAGTAAACACCTACTATGGGCCAGAGATGCTACTAGCACTAGAACTAGGCGGGAGAAAAGATAAGTGAAGGTAAATCATTTAAGTATTTCAAAGGCTGTCACACTCCAACACTACTTACTCTCCCTTCGTGACATCCTATATATTCGATCTTCTCCTATGAGTCTTTTCCTGGACTCTCCAGGCTTATGATTCCAAAATGTTCTTATTCAGTGCAGATCTCTCCTCTTCACAACAGACTTTAACCTCTCCCCACCTACTGTGTGTTCAGTTCCTCAAGCTGTTCCGACTCAACATGCCTAAATTAGACTCATCTTCCCCCAAACCATCTACCTCTGCAGGTGGTTACAGCATCCACACAGCCTCTGAAGTGCAACTCATCCTCAATTTTTCCCCGTCCCTCAACTTCAGCATCTATTTAGTTACCAAGTCCTTCTGACTTTACGTACCCCTTACCTCCACCCTCCTTCAGCAGCACCTGCCTGCAGGACAAGCAGCCTCCCAGCTGTCACTGCATTTTCATGCCCTGTGCGTCATAAGGTTGAGTAATTCCCCAAAACAAAGGAGGGCTACTCCAGCTCCTGCCCTAGATTTCCTTACATCAGACAAGGAGGAAGTATCAGCCGGCGTCTGCACGAAGCCGCAATAAAAATCAGAGCACTGATTCCTCTTTTAAACACATACACACGCGCGCACACACACACACACACACACACTTCAAAATGGAAAAAATCCTTTATTTAAAAGGAAAAAGGAAGAAGAAAGGCAGGAAGGGAGGAAAAGCGAGAGAAAGGGAGGAAAAGAGGAGTAAGGAGGAAAAGGTACGATAAGAACTTAAGGACCTAGTTGGCAAGGGAGAAGGTGGGAAGAGATGACTGTCCTTTCCACCCAGTCGGAAGCCTGGAACTGGCTTTGCTGAGGCTCACCACATCTCTGTCGCCACAGTCCACCGACGCCTAAAAGGTAAATACCAGTCCTTCCAGCCTGTGGTTGAGGGGAAACAGGAGACGGAAAAGGTGGAGACCCATCTGGCTGGGAGTACATGCAAACTAAATCAAATGTATTGTTCGAAATTTACAGTGGGTCATCTCTTCTTTTTTCTTATTTCTTTTCAATATCGAATGAAGGGCTGACCAGCAAGGTCAAACTCCCCTTATTAATGAGGCATTGCTGGGGCTCTGTCTCATTAGGGCACTCAGAACTGTGCATTTACTGCAATTTGCAGCACTTAATAGAGAAAGGTCAGAGCGGGTCACGTTCAATTTCCACTTGGCAGAGGGAGGAAAAATGGAAGCAATTCATTTGCACAAATTTGAATAATTCTTCTCAGTCTCCTTTTCTTTATCTACGTGTGGGTAATTCCTGCATTTTACCTCACTCACAATCATTTCAGAACTGCCAGCAGCCCGGATTTCTATGAAGGCTGTAATGGAGCTGACAGATTCTATGAATCCAGGTGTCAAAATAAAGCCTCTGGCTTCTTCCCCCGCCCCCCTTCTCACAACAGGGAATAGGAGCTGCCTCTAGTGAGCTCTTAAACTTATCATAAATGTATCAAGATTGCTGTGGGCCATGAAACAGCTGTAGACAATTAATCTTTCCACAATTCTTCGGCATAAGAATTGCTTTCCCCGCAAAGTAACATCTGCCGTGCGGAGGTGATTATTCACGGCCGAGGGGTGCCACCATAGTTTTATGCATAGAGCCATCAGTGGCAATGAAGCAAAATTTATAGTTTTCCCTGGTTCAGTAAAAATAACATTTCAGCTGCATTAAAACATCATCCATCAGCATTGTCCCAGAGCCCAGAGCCCCATCTCATCCAAAGAAATTAAAAAGTATTCATTTTAATGCTAACTTCTGAAGCTTGCAATGACATTACTGCCTTTTTTTTTTTTTTGGAGGGAGTGGGGGACAGTAATATCAGAGAGGAAGATGGAAAGAAAAGGTTACTTAGCACAGTGAAGCTAAGAATGCAATGTGCTCCTAGGTAGTAAAGATATGCCAATTACAGACTACTTGTTCGTATTTATTCATAACCCCTGAATGCTTAATCAAAAATCCTTGAATCAAATTGAACAACTAAAGAGGGAAAGTTATTTCACAGAAGCAGTATAACTCCTTGGCTTCCAGGGGAAGGTGCAAAATGGCTACCAAAGCACTATTCCAGTGCGGTGGGCATTTCTTTAAAACAGTTGTTCAAACATCTGTCTGAAGGAGGAAAATTTACCTAGGGAAAAAAAAATGGGAATTTGCTTTTGAACCTCCCTCAACGTTATGTCAAGTTTAGGGCTTGCTCTCAGAAGTGAAAGTTCTTCTGGGCCCTTTGAAGCTCTAGCTATAGAAAATCATCAGTTTTAGAACTGGATGTATGGAAATTTGAATACAATAAAATAGAGGAAGATAAAGAAGGTGTCCTTGGGGTCATCTGGTCTACACAGACTTTTATACACAGTACATGTCTCCAAATACACCAATTTGCACATAAAGTACAAATACAAATGTTATATGCATACTCACACCCACCCTTATACTACTTATGTTTTTGAAATTTGAAATAATGAGTCCATGTGTTATCATTTAGTTCCAAGTTATCACTTTGTTCTAAGTCCTGTGCTACATGCTAGGAGTACACACTTGTAGAAGCAACATCCTGCCTTTGAACAGCTTGTAGTCCAGAGGGAAATCACATAAGCAAATAACTAAACTACAAGTGATAAGTGATATAATAAAAGCATAAACAAAGGACTATAGCTGCATAGAAAATACAATGGCTCAGCTGGGGACAGTGGAAGAAAGAAGTCAATTCAACGCAGTTCAGAGAAATGGAGGGTGCATATCCACTAATTAAAGCATTAGTAAATATCATCTGGCAATTGTGTCATCATATCTAAAAACACTATTATTCAAGGTCATAAACAAATTGGCTTCAAAATCACACATACATAAAAACGCTGAGCAGTAATGAACTGCAAGGTAAGCTCTCGGCTCCAGTGATACAGCACTGATGTATTAGTGGTGCTGCCTCTAAGGGAGGTTTTATAAGGTGCAATGCTCTATAAAGGATCTCTTGAAATCAATGTTTGTCCTTGGCATGTTTTCATCCAAAAGTGAAAGCTAATCATTTTTTACTCATTGGAGATTCTCCTAATTTCACAGTCAATGAAACACAGATTTCACTGCAAGCCAAAAGTTGAATTTCACAAAGGTCAAAGGTAAAGTTTAAGTTGCTGTGTCAGTGAGTCTCAAACCACAGGATGCGATGTGTTGATCTGTCACAGTAGAACAGTCTCAACATACGAGGGGCTCCTTACTTGACAGGTAGTGTTCAGGGGAACACAGATTCCCAGGATATGATCACAGTACAGCAAGGTTCTCCAGTACTTTTAAGTTGATCCTTTTTTCTTACATTTTCTAATTTAAGAATGCTGATATCTTTGGAAATTTTGGATGGGCTTTGTGCCCTTCAGTGAAAGAACTTAAATTTTTTTCAACAAATTTATGTTTAGTTAAATTTAAGGTTTATATATAGAGAAAGAGTTGTTTAATTTAATTTTTGAAATTTTATACATACATAAATTGATACACATTTGTTATATATAAGAATATTTATAGAGATAAATTTATAAAAACTTTAAAAATTCATTGTATACAACTATATATAAAAATATATATAAACAACTCTATGTAGATAGCTCAATAGATACTGAATATTTATGTTCAATTCTCATCACATGATTCTTTCATATCACATGTCTCTTCAGCCCTTCTTGAATACATTTAAACAGAAACTCTCTGAGGGAAAATGATTCTGGAAGGATGCAGGACTTTAAATCAAAAGCTGACAATACAATAAAAAATTATTCTGATGAAAACGAAAAGTTATCTGAATAAAGAGTGAATACAATAAATGTAGGTTTAAAACCTCACGGACAAAAAATGAAAACAAAATAATCTAGAAAGAAGAGTTCTAAGTACACAAAGCTGTAGGCATTGTTTTGGAGCTAAAATCCAGAATGGATTGAAGATTGGGAAAAGTTCTGTAGACAAAATGTGCCTTTTTAAGTTCTATATATTGTCACAAGAACAAAAAAAATATTGTGACCGACTCACTGTATGAATTCAGAACTAGTCAATCCTATTTTGTTTCTCTATCTGGCATATCCTTACTCTAGAGAGGAATGTGCCAATGTGGTTTAAGAGGAATTAAAAGTAGAGGACAGTAAGGACAAAGCCAGCAGTTTTACATATATGCAAGTTTCAGGACCAAAAATAATTATAATCCAGAGTACTGAAAAGACGACAGTGGTCCCACTATCACGATCAAACTCCTGAGAAAAGGAAAGGTTCCCCAAGACTAGACAGGAGCAAATGCCTATATGTTCAAATGAAATAAAAGTGAATTCAAAAAACACTTTATGTTGAACCTCAGGATAATTTTAGATGGTTTGTGAGCACTGGAAAATGAAAATGGGGTTCACTTGGATAAACTGGACTAGCCTCATTTCCTCTGGGATTACTAGACTGATAAGCAGGAGGGTGTCAGAGGTTTATTCTATCTTGATTTCATCAGAGCGTTTAATAAAATGTCTCAGATCTTTGAATTCAAGAGAGAAACGTGGGTTGAATGAACTAGAACATGCAAGGCTCATAGCTGTTGAACAGTGTTAATTGGGTGACAGAAGGAAGCCAGCATGTTGGAGTACAGGTACAAAAATCTGTGTGTTCAATATTATCTTCTTGAAAGAAGAGCTACAGGTGGCCCAGGCTAAGAGGTCTATGAATGCACTGGGCTGCCTGCCTCACCACCTTTAAATAAGCTGAGAACTGACTCAGGGGCCAGAAATAGTAAGATAAAGTGTATTAAAAAATAAATGTAAAGCCTGACTCCACATTCAATCAGGTGCAGCCCACAGACCAACGTCAAGGTAAACAGTGACCTAATAAAAGAGATCTCACTAAACGCAGAAGTAACACAGACGACATCACTTAACATTCAACAAAGTTCCAGGCTTAGTTCAGGCAATTTAAATAATGCATTATTAATAAACAGAAAAATACAAGAAGAAATCCAACACTGTTATTCAGGCTATATGATTAGATACCCCAGAAAGCCCAAGAAGAGTCAAACTATTAGAATTCATTCTAAAGTTAATAAAAGTAGCAATACCAGATAAAGTTTTAAAAAAATCGAATGTTTTCCATGCCTGGAGAAACCACTTTGAAAATAGAAATATTTAAAATCTCATGCATAATTTTAAAAAGAAATGAAAAAATATCTAGGACAATAGGTTAAATTCCTTGGAAAATGAAAAGTCCACAACAAATTGATTAAAATATTTTAAGTTCACAATAAATGAGCAAATAGTACTAACGGACAACTGATGATAAAAAAGAAATAAAACTGAACAGAAAATATTTTAAAAAGAAACTTTACTAATAAAAAATTAAAATCAAAATGCTATACCATTTTTACCTAATTTAGTAATTATTTTAAAATAAAAAATCTAACACTTATGAAAGTACAGTGAAATAGAACTTCCAAAGCTGAATGGTACAGCATTTCTGGAAAGCTGATAATATGAATGAAGAGCCTGGAATATGTTCTTGCTCTTTGATCCTGTAATTCTACTTTAGGAATAAATCCTATGAACATAATCCAAATTAAGGGGATTAATTTTTTAAAGTCTTAAAACATGAAAATATTTATTATCTAATATTTTTAATATAATATATCAATATTTAATAAAAGAATATCAAGTACACAATGGAATGGTAATTACAATAAGAGTCTAAATGTATTAGCAAATATGTGTCATGGATGAATTGCATCCCATCCAAATTTTATATGTTGAAGCCACGACCCCTAATACCTCAGAATGCGACTGTATGTGGAGATAGGGCCTTAAAGAGGCAATTAAGTTATATGAAGCCATTTGGTTGGGCCCTAATACAATTTGACTAGCATCTTTTAAGAGATAATTAGGACACACAAAAAAGGGACACCAGCATGTGTGCATAGAGGGATGACCATGTGAAGAGGCAGCCAGCAGGTGGCTTAAAGAGGCTCAGGAGAAACCAGCCCTGCTGGTTGTTCTTAGACTTCCAGCCTCCATAACTGTGAGAAAACATATTTCAATTATTAAGGCACCTAGTCCATAATGTTTTGTTATGGCAGGCTTTTTATCAAACTAACACAATATACTATAATGTCAGAAAGAAAAAGAAGAATATTCATTTGTGTATACATTAGGATCTCAACTATGTTTAAAATTTTTCCTAAGCAAAAGACTGAAAGGAAATAGATGTCATTATGATAATGGTTATTGCCTCTGAGTGGTGGAATTAAGAGTCAATATTTCCATTTTTTTAGTTTTGGCTATGTTTTTATTTATTTATTATTTATTTATTATTTTTTAATTAAGGTATCATTGATATACACTCTTATGAAGGTTTCACATGAGCAACATTGTGGTTACTACATTCACCCACATCATCAAGTCCCCCCACATACCCCATTGCGATCACTGTCCATCAGCACAGTAAGATGCTATAGAGTTACTACTTGTCTTCTCCATGCTATACTGCCTTCCCTGTGTCCCTCCTACATTATGTGTGCTAATCATAATGTCCCTTAATCCCCTTCTCCCTACCCTCCCCACCCCCTTCCCTTTGGTAACCAGTAGTCCCTCCTTGGAGTCTGTGAGTCTGCTGCTGTTTTGTTCCTTCAGTTTTGCTTTGTTGTTATACTCCACAAATGAGGGAAATCATTTGGTACTTGTCTTTCTCTACCTGGTTTTTTTCACTGAGCATAATACCCTCTAGCTCCATCCATGTTGTTACAAATGGTAGGATTTGTTTTCTTCTTATGGCTGAGTAATATTCCATTGTGTATATGTACCACATCTTCTTTATCCATTATGAATCAATATTTTTATTCTTCTTCATACATTCCCTAATTTTCAAATGTTCTACAATGAATTTAGATTATTTCTGAAATCAGGGAAAAGCAATGTTTTAATGAAAGTCAACTATATAAATAATTAAAGTTAGGAAAACTGACCCAATAGAAACATTCTCTACCAAAAGATGTAAGGATTAATGAATCTTGAGGACATTCTGCTCAGTGAAATAAGCCAGTCACAAAAAAATACGTACTGTATGATTCCACTAAAGGTAATATCTAAGGTAGTCAAACTGTTAGACAAAAAGGAGTAGAATGCTGGTTACCAGGGACTAGGGGAAAGAGAAATGAGAAATGGTGTTCAATGTGAACAGTTTAAGTTTTGCAAGATGAAAACTATCTAGAGATCTATTGCACAGTGTTAATACATTTAACACAACTGACCTATATGCTTTAAAATGGTTAAGATGGTAAATTCAATGTTATGTGGTTTTTATCACAATTAAAAATTAAAATAAATAAATAAAAGACATAAGGATGAATTGACTAAAAATCATAATATGAGTTAACATTTTGACCTAATTATAAAAAAGCTTATATTCTATGTTTGCTATTTTTAATTAAAGGAATAAATGTATGTGGTTACAATATTAAAGATAATATAAGGGCTTATGCTCAAAAGTTGCCTACCCTACTCCATTCTATTCATTGCACTCCCTATTCTTTTTGTTACTGTGGAGTTTATACCCTTCTTATTCTCTTGTTTTAATGGAAGCTACAAAAGGAGAGAATATAAATGAGTGTATGTGCAATCTGCCATCTTGAACAGCAGTTCAATTCCATCTTAACTGGTACTCAAAAGATGATATCTAAGCCAAGAGATAGTAGTACTACTCTTACAAGAACAGATTTTAATGCTAGACCTGATTTTAAGTTTTAGTTCTTGCACTCTGATATACAATATAATCCCTCTAATCTGAATTTCCTTGTAGATAAGAAAGAAGTTATAATCCTCTGGATTACTGTAAATGTTAATGAATGGATTTGTAGGACTTGACATGTAGTAACCCTTCAATAAATATTGCCCATTTTGTTGCAGTTTTTGAGATTATTATTCTAGAGCAGATGGACAACCTTCTGAACATGGTGCTTATTTCTGGGTGCCACATGTTAAGGAAAACATTGACAGCTAGAAATAGCTAAAAGCGAGAGAGGTCAAATCACATTAAGAAGCTGGAAATATTTTGCCAACAAAGGACACTTTGGCACATGTGAAAGCCATCTTCAAATATGAGATCATTGCAGAGAGTAGACCAATGAGTGAAAATTATAGGGAGACAAATCATGCTCCAATATCAGGAAGCACCAACTAATAGTTGGAGCCTTCTGAGTGTGTAAGCCGGAAGTTATCATGTTTGGAAATTTTGAAGGAAGGTGTATTATTTAGGGTGCTTCAGAGAAACTGAACCAATAGGAGAGAGACGATAGATGATGATAGATAGATAGATAGATAGATAGATAGATAGATAGATAGATAGATAGATAGATAGATAGATAGATAAATAGATATAGATATAGATATATAGATATAAATATAGATACATAGTTTTAGATGATATAGATATAGATATAGATATAGATTCAGATATATAGATATATAGATAGATCAAGAGAGAGATTATAAGGAATTGACTCACACAGATATGGAGGCTGGGAAGTCCCAAGGTCTACAGCATGAGGTGGCAAGCTGGAAACCAGAAAGACTGATGTCGTAATTCTGGTCCAAGGCCAGCAGGCCCCAAGACTCAGGAGAAGCCAGCATTTCAGTTTGTGTCCAAAGGCAGGAAGACCTGATGTCCCAGTTTGAAGATAGTCAAGTAGGAAGAATTCTCTCTTACTCAGGAGAGAGACAGACTTTTTGTTCTATTCAGGCCTGCAATTGATTGAATGAGACTCAGCCACAATGGGAAGGAAGGCAATCTATTTTACTCAGTCTACCAATTTAAGTGTTAATCTCTTCCCCCAAAGCCTCATAGAAACACCCAATATAATGTTTGACCAAATATCTGTGCACTTCATGGTAAAATCAAGTTCATACAAAATTAACCATCACAGGGAGATTCCAAAATGGGATGAAAGGTTGGACTGATAAACTTTAAATCCTTTTGCAATGAAACTAAGGAGACTAGGTCTACTAACATATTCAGGATTCTTTCCTAATCCCCAAAGTGCTTTGTTTCCAGGAAAATTGGGGTTGGTAATTAGTCTTTATATCTAAAATCACAATATCCATGATGCTTGAGAAACTAATTCAGCCACAGAAAACTCAAAAATAGTGGTGAACTTAAAAAATTGATAAATGGAAATTTGTTTCCATGCTTGCTGCTTTTCTGGAAGTATGTAAGTCTGGGAGAGGAAATCCCAGGGCAAAATACCTCTAAAAACTAAAATCGGTCAAAGGGAGAAATAAAGTTTAAAACCCATTAATTGCTTAACAAACTGTAGTCCAGCGCCACCTCTCTCTGCTCCTGAAGAAGGAAGCAAGCAAGTCAGCCAGTCCCTCCCTTTAAACTCTCAGGTGCAGACCCGCCCTTGGTTGCCCAGGTAATTACCCATTGACATGGAGATGAACTTTTCTCCATCCCTGAGGATATGTAAATACATTAAAGCCAGGCTAGATACTCTGGAAATGTTACAGTTTTACCCACAAAGTATAACTATTCTTATTTAAAACAAAATCACAGCAACTGGGAACTGTTCAAAAAGCCCCTCTAGCATCACCAGATTTAGATCCATAATATCGGAGTGCAAATTCCTGCTTGCCTCTAACACTGTGACTTTGATAAAATCAATCTCTCAAGACCTTCTTTTGCCTCACCTCTTTCAAAGTATCATTTTCAAACAGCTATTACTGTCATTCAAATATATAACAAATACATACTAAAGACTTTTTTAACTCATTAAGAGGGAACCAGCAGGATGATGAAGTTATTTCAAGGGATTACAGAAGAGACAGAAAGTTTGCTGGAATAAAATTGCTAATTTAGATACCAAAATGGGGTAAAATGCACAACTAGTCAATGTCTTATAGAACAATAAAACCTTTGGGGCTTCCTTTTATGTCAGACATAAATTCTTATTCTACCAGCTAAGAAGCATTTGCATCTCTATCAGTTTCCTACAAGTTAATATCTACCCTTCTAGAGTTTAAAAAATACCCTAGTCAACAATCAACAGTAAATTAAACAAAGGTCTCCCTTTCCCAGGAGAATTAGATAATCCTGTTGAACCCTGTAACATGGACTGGACAAATGCCCTTCTCTCTGCCTACCTCCAAATTTTGAAAATTTTTCTTAATATCTGAATATCAGGAATAGTAACGCTTACCGTCCAGTTTGCTATGAGTCTTAAATGAAAAAATGTATGTGGAAGTGTTTTGCTCCAAAAAGCACCACCCAAATATAAATACTGTTATCATTACCAGTGGCTTTCTAATTCTATCAGCCTTTGCTAAACACTTTCAACCTACTCACTGCCTTCCCCTCTTTTCTTTGTTTTCCAAAACGTATCCACTAGCCACAAGCCAGTCAGCAACTTGAACATTACCTTTACTCTTCTTTCCTTCCTATCCTCCTCTATATTTTATCAACCACCAAGCCTTATCTATTTACTTCCTAAATATCTTCCATCTGTTTAGTTATCTCCTACTTGACTTTCAAGCCTCCACTTAAATGCCACATCTGCAGGATCTCTTTCCTGTTCTCTAAGAGGCAGATGCCCATTCCCTTCACCTGTTTGATCCCGTGACACCCCATACTTGCCCACTCCTAGACCATCACACTACATAATAAAACATTTTTATTTTTGTGTTTTCATCCCGTCTTCTTTGAGAAGATGCCTCTTTTACTGTCCTGTTCAGTATTTATATCCCAATGCTTGGCACATTGTAGGGGCTCAGTAAATATTTAATTAAATCTAAAGATGGAAAGAAAATGAGCCATCTGCCAGAATAAAGTGTGCACATATTTTTTAAAAATACATAAAAGGCTCTCACGAAAGGATATAAGGGAAGGGAATCATTGCTTAGGAAGGAAGGGAGGTTAAGGAAAGTAAAAAGTAACAGGAGCTGATAAATAAGGCAGTCATAAAATCTGAGAGTTGCAAGGACCTCAGAAATAATGTTGATTCCCCTACTCACTTTACACATGAGTGTGTAAAAGTCAAAGCAATTTGCCCAAAATCATGCGAATTAGTGATGAAGCAAGGACACCAATCATTTCATGACTCCCTGACACAACACCACCAAGCAATGAATGTCTAACAAAGGAGAGAGGGAATGAACTGAGTCTTTTCTTTACTCTTAGCAAGGGTGCTGGCACCCAGGCACTTATTCTCTGTCTGAGTTTCAAGGTGATATAACATGAGCTAGAGAGACAATACTCTGATTCTTTGTTCCCTGGGCCCATGCCCATTCACCTTACATCTGAGCAATAATGTCTACCTAGGAGATTGTACTATAATTCTCCCAGGAGTCCTTGAATACCCTCAACAAATGCTTTGTGGGAAATAGAGGCTTAGGGTTTGCTTTTCCACAGAACATGCAGAATGGCTAATTTCCTTCTCTCCTCCCCCACACACCCATTTCAAACTCATCCATCAGATCTCAAGAAAATGCAATACATGAAACAACAAGAATAAAAGCCTTTATATTAAATTCCTTGTGGGTGAACTTTGCAGATAAAGCAGAACAGTCTGATCTTAGCAAGTTAAATGGTTTGCAAATCACAATGTGCTGTACCCTTCAGATGCATCCTCATGTAAAATAAATCACCTAGTATTATCATAACAGTATTTGGGAAATTTGCAAGTGCAATGGAGTGAGAGGGGTTTGCTTCAGAAAATTTGCATATATATTTACATCCGTATGAATTTATACTAGGGTTCTCCAACCATTTGGGAAGAGACAACTAATTTTTCATTTACCTAAAATCATAATAGCTTGATGGAAGCATTGAGACAAGGGAAAGAAGGACTAGAATATATGGAATGAAAAGGGAGAAGAGAGAATGTCATCACTGAGTCCCTGAGAACATAGTCAGAGACAAGGACAGAAAGGAGATGGCTTATAACTGCTAGATTATGCCACTCTCTATGGAAATTATAGTAAGCTTCACAGGAAGATCTTAGGACAGGATAAGGCTGTAAGATATTCTGGTTGATACTGATCTGTTCATTGCAGACCATATATACTATATATATATATTCACACATACATTTGCCTATATGTAAATATCTATGCAATTGTGTATTTACACAAGCATACATAAAGGTTGCTAAACAAAAAAAAATGTTAGTAGCTTGCTATTGATAGAACATCTACTTTCACATTATGTCTGGACACTATCATATGTTTTCTTATCACTGGTATATGTTTAAAAATGACTTGCCAAGATTAAACCTTCACCTTGCATTTGAGAGACACAAACACACTAAGTGAATTGTATAATAATTGAATCCACAAGTTAAAGTTGCATCTGAGTGTTTGTGATTGCGTGAATGTACACAAACATACACACCCTCCTCATCAATTTATATAAATTAAGCAGCACTCACTACAAAAATTACCTAAAAGCAATTCCTCTACTCTAGTTATGCCTAGGCAGATCATACTCCCAAATGCAAAAAAGTAATATTAAGGGAGACTTTCTGAAATTGTGAAGTCAATTTTTTAAAATTTAGAGTTTTTTTATATATATTTGTAAGAATAATAGCTACCATTTAGTAAATGTTTCCTTCTATGCTGGGAACTGTGCTTTAAACAAAAATAAAGCCTTACTGAAGAAAAGTTAGTAACATCACCTTTATCTAAAAGACAGTGTGTATATTGCTGGCTTTAAAATACAATGATCATACATGAAAAATTCCCCCAGTGCTGATAAAACAGAAGTTGATTTATTTTACTTATGCATGTAACTGAAAAGCACAGCACATTGCAATTTGCAAATCATTCAATATACCAAGTTCAGATTGCTGAACTCTTATTTCAAAGTTTAATCAGATAGTCTATAAAGAAAGAATTATTCATTGGGTTTTTTATGCCATATTCCCTTAAAGTCTAGTGGAAAAGTGAAATTTAAAAAAAATAGGAGCTAAAAAATTAAATTAATTGGGAAGGCAATATTTTTTTCAGACAAAGCATAATTCAAGATTAACAGCTTTCATCCTATAAGAGGCTTCTGGAAGGCAGCAAGCTCTGTATCTACTGGGAAGTCTGAAGTCACTGTAGGTCAGCAGACAGCAGTCAAGAGGAAAAGCTAGAACAAATCAAGGGAAAGCAAGGATAGACTGGAAGCTTCCCACCCCATTTAACCCCCATGATGAAGGCGACTGGCAGAAGCCATCCACCCTGAGTTGTACATGGGCCTCGCCTAGGATTCAGAGAAGCTGGCGGTGCTGATACAGCTGGAGCTGGAGCTGCTACAGGCCCAGCTGCCGCCCCATACCGAGGAGATGAGCCACAGATCAGCCATCTGTACAGGACCTTCCAGCAGATCAGCACAATGCTGACAACCTTCCAAGTGCAGTGGCCACGGCTGTGCTCCCACCTGCCAGCTCTCACTGGCCCCTTCCCACTGGCCAGCCCTCACTTACAACCATAAAGGGCAGGGAAGTCTGGGAGACATAGTTCCAACCTAGCTAAGCTGACACTACAAAACCAATCCTGTGAAGTAAAAAGGACTTTTTTCCCTATCTCAAATTTTCTATCCTTTCCATGCAATGTTTCTGCTAACTATGAACCACATCACTGAGCCACTGGTGAAACATCTTTGTGTGCAGATCAAGTAAATGATACAAAGTTCCAAGTCACAAAACAGATGAAAAAAATTCTGCTTTCAGTCCATGATTCTACTGTGTTTTAGCCTAAAAGATACGATACGTTTCTTTAATAAAAAGATTAGCTATGCATCATCTCACAGCCTCAAAAACTCCACCAAGAGCAAATGTACCATCATTTTTTATTGTCAAAAGGGGAGAAATTGAGCAATTATGTTCGGAGCAATGAAGAACCCAATTTAAGTCTTTAGCCCCACCACTATAATTAAAAAGTCTACCTTCCTTTATATACAGTTATTTACTGTAACTACACTTCATTAGTGTAAAAGATATGATTTCATTTTAAATATTGAAGTCTTTTAGATATAGAAGACTCAAAAATAGATGACAGCTTCTTTTTCAAACACATTAAACTGTTATATCTGTGAGATTTTTCAGAATTTGTGAGGCACAAATTGTCCAGAGTATAACACTCTGACTCTCTTTTCTGGCCTGTAAAGTCAACAGTTATGGTGCTAAAGTTTAATCAATCCCATAAAATGTTACTCAGAAAGTGACCTGGTGTTATGCCTGAAGTACATCTCCTACATTAAAAAGCACTTTCAATGCAGCCAGAACAGTGTTATTCAAAGAGATAACTAATAGATACCTGGAGAGGATGGGGAAAAGGGGGGCAGGGGAGGGAAAGGAAAGTCAAATGGGAGAAAAGGCCACGAAAATCCCATTTTCAAGCATTCCCTAAGGAAATGTGGTTGCATAGATGAATGCACAGGTTGAATAATAAAGGTTATTTATATGATTTCAAGCAGAGAGCTCCATGAATTTCATAGTGAAACCAGACAGTTCTTCCTTTTGGTACGAACTGGAGATGCCTGCCCGGAAAGCAGGAACAGTCCCTGAACAGAGTCACTAACACAAGTGGCTCTTTGGAGAAATAACCAGCACTGTTCACACCAGTTATTTTTTTTTTTTTATCAAATAAGGCTTTCGATAGTCATCGCACATACCATACCAGGAATATAACCCCTTTAGTTCTGAAATCACACGCACTCATTCATTCTGGGTGTGTACAGTATTTGTTCATTTGAATAAACATATGTGTATAAGAACTTAAAATGGGTTCAATTTTGAAAGTGCAAATATTAAAAAGTACAATTAATTCAAATTCTGTGTTTTGGAGTAGAAGTACCCACAGTAAAATATGAAAGGACCTCCATTCCCAGTATCTCCAGTCTTACCTCCAAGAGGTGACCCCTGTGAACAGTTGGTTATTTTCCTTCCAGCATTGCTGCCCTTTACAAATATATGTAACTAGCAGGTCTTCATCTGCCCCTGAATGAAAACTCAAGGGGGCCCAGTGACTCTTCTAGTCTCTCTTAGGTAAGAGCCACTCCTACGGTACTTTAAGTCCCTAACAAAAAAGGCTCACATCTAAGCAAGGTAATTATCAAAACTTCACTCTCAATGTAAAGGTCAAAAGTCCTCCCAGGCCTGGGCGGATGCTACTCAGACTTGCACCAGATAAGGCAACTGCATTTGGGGAAGAAAATGGACTGATTTCTTCTCTCTTCCACCACTTAGCATTCCTACTCATCTTCCTAAACTGCACTTCCTGATCCTTCAAGCATTATTGTATCTGGAGAAGGGAGAACATCTCTTAATTACCCACTGTCATAAGCTGACTTCGGGTCTCAGAGGCCTTCAGGAATGTCAGCTGGTCTCCTTCCCCTATATTGTTGTGGCTGCCTCATGGGTAGTGCCCTTGTATTGGTGAATTCATCTCTCTTCTTGCTGGTCAAGACTTCCTTCCCAGTCCCAGGAACCCAACTGGATCTGCAGCTTCTCTCTGCTGTGGTCTGACTGTTCCTCCAAGTGTTGTTCTTAGACAGGGTCTAAGAAGAAGCCGCAGCAGGGCTCCGCCTGTGTGTGCATGTGTGTGTCCTCTTTTCATTTCTCAGATGGAAGTCAGACTCCAGTCCACCATGCACCCCAGTTGCAAGGCACACATATTACATTTTTCCAAGTGGCCCCACTAAAACCCCTGTCACCAGGCTCAAGGTGAGGGGCAGGTACCCCACAACCCCCATTCTGGGGGAAAGAAAAAGGACTCAGCACATCAACAGTTCTCCCCAAATATCCTCTACATAAATCTACCTCCAATTTCCACTCCCCTGAATTTTTTATATCATCCAAGTGTGAGGAGCTTAAGAATCATCCTTCTGAATTTCAGCCTTTTTTTGATAAAGTCCTACAGGATAGTTGATCTCATTGGTCACTTTTTTTTAATGATGTTCTTTAGGAGTCTCCATTTAATTGGCCTATTCATTGTTTCACCAGTCAGTTTAATATTTGATATCTATCAACTCAGAGTCTTGGTTGAAACTCCTATTTTAACATCACGTATGTGCACTCATGAATATGCATGTATCATAGATATAAATAAGATTACTTGTTATACTCCAATTTTATAGGGGGTTTAGGAAATGGGCATTCTGGTTAATCTGAAAATTCTCGTCATTTTGAATAAAGTTGTTAAAATGTTATAATTATTTTAATTATTTGATTCAAATAAGGTGATTTCTTATATCCTTTTGTTTTGTCTGTTACCTTTTAAGCTGCGTGTAACCTGGAAATCCAGTGAATTCAGAGCAGAAATTAGCCAGGTTTAAGTAAATATAGATTTTTTTTCTCTACTCTTTTTTTTAAAACTCTTCCTCTCTCCTTTTTCTGGACAATACCTTTATTTCTTGTTGCTGTTATGAAAAACTAAGACACAACAAAGCTAAGATCAGGGATGGACCCACTCTCCCCAACATTTCAGTTCCCCAAAATGCTACACAAGAGAGAAAAAAGAGTTTCCCAACTTTTAAGAAACTCCATCTATTGCTCCGTTTTCACCATGGAGAGAATTATGTTTCTCCCTAAGTAAATAAATACAGTCTGAGTTTTCAGCTTCTTACAGTGTGCTCACTCACTGTTCTTAATAAAGCGACGAACAGCTTCCCTCCTGTAACCCCAGGAACAGAAGGAAGAGTAAGCAGCTTACATAATATTCTGCTCAAGAATGTTTTAAGACATCCTAAAGGAAACATTCTCCAACAGAGTGTGTTTTGTTATGTGTTCAATAACCATATGTTCATTTCCATGCGGATAATGTACATCATAATAGATACCTGCAATGATTCGAGGAGAAGGCAATTATTGACTCAAGGGGGTTTTACTGATTAGACTCTGAATAGCTCAAACATGACCAGAACTCCAATTGGGCATTATTAAAAGTTTGCTTTCATTCTTGGTATTTGTTCTTTTGTGCATAACTAGCTTCTAAAAAGCACATACTACCTCCCGTGTTCAATGGGATGTTGTGATTAGTTATGCTGCAAAACCACAATGTCATTTTACAACTTGAATAAGCCTTACTAAACTTGCTCCCAGCTGAGTACTTTTCACATGTGAAGTCGTAACTTTAATTCAAAATAAGTCCTCTGAGACTTATTTTGGGCAGTAAATAAAAGTCTAGTGAGTGGGTACATCAGAAAATGAGCCTACCATGAAGGTAGATACAGGGAACCTGAAAGGTAAAATTAGAAAGTACATTCCTGGACAATCCTCTGTCCCAGAGGGGAAAAAGGAAAAAAAAAAAGTTAAACCACAATAATAACCTCATCAATTGTTAAAGAAAATTCTAGTTCACTTGGTTCTCACAAAAGCCTATATAGTGGGTAGGGGATCATTAATCACAGATAAAGCTACTGAGCTTTAGAGAGCTTATCTTTTCCCCTAGGTCATATAATTACTAAGATTCCTTCATACAACATACATTATATATTTATATGCCAGGAACATAGAACTAAAATAATGTGATAAAATAGAGAATGAGTAGATAAGTACTATATGTTGAGTGATCAGTGAAGACCACTCTAGACTAGTGACCATTAAGCTGAGACCCAAAAGAGAGGGTCAGCCAAGCAACAGCAACAGAAAGAGCACACCATGGAGGGGCCACAAATGCAAAGGCCCTGAGGTGAGACAGAACTGGCTGAGTTCAAGAAGCAAAGGAAGGCTAGTGGCTGGAGATACTGAGGGTACCTGCCTCCAGGGTGGCCCCCTGTGATCCCCATCTCTGGCATTCACAGCTTTACATAGTCCTCTCCCACACTGTACCAGAGTTGGTCTGTATTACCAATAAATACAGCAGAAATGATGGTATATCTCTTCTGAGATTAGGCTATAAAAAACTGCAGCTTGCACCTTGAGCCCTCCCTTCTGCTCACTCTCTCTCTGTCTCTCTCTGTCTTTCATCATTCACCCTGGGAGGAGCCATCTCATGAGGACACCCAGGCAACCTATGGAGAGGCCCACTGGCAGGGAACTAAGGCCCCCAACAACATGGGAGGAAGCTTGGGAATGAATCTTTCAGCCCCACTTGAGCCCAACAACTGCAGCCTTGGCCACTGTCTTGATGGCAGTCTAATAAGAGTCTGAACTAGAACCACCCAGTTAAGCTGCCCCTAGAAGCCTGACTCACAGAAACTGTGATAGAATAAAAGTTTGTTATTTTTTCAGCCAACTTAGGATAATTTGCTATGCAGCAAGAGATAACTAATACAAGTTCTAAATCAGTGATCTTTTCACTAGCCTGAAAGAATTACTAGCCTGATTAAAAGAATCTAATTAGAAATTCTTTTGTGCTATAAATCATCAACACTACATTTAACTACTGTAAGACTAGATATTCATTATATGGGCTTGTTTAGTAAGGCCCACCTCTAATATTTGCAGAGTCTGGGATGAAAGTACAAGTGAAAGTCCATATGTCTTCAATATATGTCTAAATATTGAAAATCTCTAATCAAGCTAACTGTTAAACAGAGTATGTTCTATGCTTCTACATTGACAAACATACTTTGACAAACAAGGCCAGGTTCCCAAATTAAAAATTCTCAGACTTTTAGGAGTTCAGTGCATGAAGATATAGACCCAAGCTCCCCCCTGGCCCCAGGCTAGTGGCATGTCCCCATTTTTTTTTTGCCCCAAGCCCTATTCTGCACCTTAAGGAGCTTGTTTCATACATAAGTGAATGCCCCAACCTGCAAGTCTAGCCTCAGTTCACATCCCAACTTAAACAGCCATCCCACAGCCATCCTTGGGTACACTGGACTAGGGGAGGGTATACTGACTGTGTGATCTCCCCACAAGAAAATGGAAAAGAGGTCAACAGGGGTCCTGGAAGGAGGTTGGGGACTTTGGGGGCAGGAATCCCAGGATCCCACGCACCCAGTACATGGTCTAGAAAACAAAGCTTGGCTTTATGGGCATCTCCCACTGACTCTGCAGACTTGCCCACTGAGGGGAATATAGCTGGAGGAAAGCCTTCTAAGGCAGGAGGCCTTGGAGAGGTGCCCTTATGCCTAGGTTGAAACACAGTACTGCAGAACTCCTCTCAAACAAGTGAAAATGGTGGTTTATCATAAAATTTCTGGGCTGTCCCAAGAAATCCAAAGAATAGAAATGTACCAGGCCTTAAGAAGCACTCCAAGTGACTCAGAACACTCTCAGTTGTCTCTCTCTAATTTATGTAGCTTGCTTTTTATTTGCTTTACCTATCACTCACCCTCTCTCTAGGCTTACTCTTCCTGCTTTTCTGGTCCCTATAACAGAAAACAAGGCCCCTAGAATTGTCAGCCACACACAGAGAATGCTCTGACTGACCCATCTTGGGTCAGATTCCAACTCCTAGACTAATCAACCAAGTCAGGGGGTAGGATTATTTTGTACTAATATATGGCAGCAACAGTTGTAACCTAGAAGAGAATGGGAAAAAATATTTCCTAAAGGAAAGGAGTCCTTCCTTTCTATGTGTTAACCATGTTCATAGAAAGTAGAATTTTATTTATCAAGATTATAAATGATTACAAAGTTTAAATTACTCAGAGTTTTCACAAACAAAATTAAAGCAAATGAAAAATATCCTAGAAAAAGAGCAAGAAGTCTTCAGGAGACTAGAAGCCCAAAGAGAGTGGAGCAGGGCTGTCACATATAATGTTGTAGGCTGTGTAATGCTCAGCCTCAGGATGCACCATTAGTTACAGCCCTACGTGACAGCCTCAGTCAATGAAATACTCAAGGACAGAAACTGGCTTTCTGTCACAGAGATTGCTTCATCTTTAGTCTATATTTTCAAATTTTCTTGTTGTTCATAGTCTGTATATTCTGGATAAATGTACATGATCAAAAAGATCACTATTCAAATTATTTGCTGATTTAGATTAACATTAAGCTGGATTCATGAGTTTTCCCAAATAAGCCTAGAACAAAACTAGAATACGAATTTAAGTGAGTTTCTAAGAAATACCAGAATATCTATCCATCCCTTAGTCTTATTCAAAGGCAACGCAGAAGTTTCTTGGGAGGAAACACCACTGACTCATCTTTGTAACTTTAGCTGCTAAAGGATGAAATTCATGCATTAAAGCTTGCCAGAAAATCAAAACAATTCACAGAAAACATATCAACTGATAATGAAGTTACAGGAAAAGTGTGTATGTTTTCAAGAAACTTAAGTGGTAAACTTGGTCTGTCCTCCTGGGCAATTTAAGCATATAATCTCAAATGATTCACTGGAAACCAACTCAGCAAAACTCTCAATTATTGAGACATTTCCCAATACCAAACTTTCAAGACAAACAAGAAAAAGCAATCATAGGAATATAAATTGTAACAAAAATTTATTCATAAAAACAATTTCCTTTCCCCTTTCTTTGAAAGATTTTCTGTTCCAAGTTGTAATAATTAAATATTATTTATTTAGTCACTGATTATAGCTGTCATTCTGAGCTTCTGATTTACCATATAACAAAATTATGAAAAAAGCAAAGGATCTAATACTTCAGTTAATCTGGACAACCTCATTGAGATTGATATATAATTCTATTACATTTTGTACAACTGTGAAAATAATTCACTGATACCTGTTTTTACATTGAACTCATTAGATTCAGGGATCTTAGAAACCAGAGTTCTAAAGTTATCACAAATTAAATATCCTCTCCAAACTTACACCCATAATTGTATATTGAAATATATATATTGAAAAATTATTGATTGAAATAAATAATGTAATATCAGAATCATCAAAGATAAAAATTGTCAGCAACAAAAAAATATATTATTTGCAAACCTCCTTGGTAAGAAAGAAATATTAAAAATAATGCATTCCCTCATTGAGCTTGGAGGACACTGGGAATTATAAGACATTTATTCATTCATCTAATCAGCAAATGGTGGGTACCACTTGTATACCAGGCTTTGTTAGTATTTAGAAATTAAAGACAAGTCTCTGGCCTGGAAGTACTCACTAACCAATAGAGTGGGAAGAAACTATAAATAAATAAGTGCTACAATAGGTAGTGGTATAGAGTAAAATAGAGGCATGAGGGAGAAATAATCATCAGTATCTGGATTTTTCAGAAATTCTTCATAAGGAGGTGATATTAACTGAGCTCAGAAAAAATAGGAAGTTATTAGACTTAAGGACTTGAAGTAGGGTATTCCTGGTAGTAGGAAATGGCTAGTGAAGACTATCACAGCCGGGCATGTTTAGGGACCTGAAAGAAAGGTATCAGTAATATGATAGGCCTGGAATTTAGAGTAAGAGAAAGGGTACAGCAAGAGATAAAAATAGGAAGGTTTACAAAGTAAAGCATATAGGTTAAAAAATTTTATATAAAGCAGAATTTTATCAAAGCTTTGAGGATCTGGAAAAAAGGGGAAAAGAATTCATAAGGGAGAGAAAATGGCTCATTAGGGAAAGAAAACTAGATTTTTATCAGACATTTCAACATCACAATTTTTTTAATGGAGTAACACATTTAAGATAGTTGTATTATAGAAATACCATTTGACCCAGGAGCCCAGTTTGGAAAAGACATATGCACCCTTATGTTTATTACAGCACTATTTACAATAGCCAAGAAATGGAAGCAACCTAAGTGTCCATCAGTAGATGAATGGATAAAGAAGATGTGGTACATATACACAATGGAATATTACTCACCCATAAGAAGAAAACAAATCCTACCATTTGCAACAACATGGGTGGAGCTAGAGGGTATTATGCTCAGTGAAATAAGCCAGGCAGAGAAAACAGCAGCAGACTCACAGAACTCAAGACTGGACTAACGTTGCCAAAGGGAAGTGAACTGGGGTGGTTGGGTGGGAAGGGAGGGATAAGGGGAATAAGGGGCATTACAATTAGCACACATAATGTGGGAGGGGGGGCACAGGGAAGGCAGTATAACACAGAGAAGATGAGTAGTGACTCTATAGCATCTTGCTATGCTGATGGACAGTGACGATAATGAGGTATGTGACTTGATAATGGGGGGAATCTAGTAACCACAATGTTGCTCATGTACTTGTCTATTAATGATACCAAAATTTTTAAAAAGATTTTAAAAAAAGAGATACTTGTATTAGCATTCTCTAGAGAAACAGAACCAATATAATTGCATAGAGCGAGAGTTTGTTTTAAGGAACTGGCTCAGGCATTAATGAGCCCAGCAGGCTGAAAACTAGGGAAGAGCTGACATTGCAGTCCAAGCGCTGCAGAATTCCCTCTTACTTGGAGGAGGTCAGTGTTCTGTTCTGTTTAGCTCTTCAATTGATTGGATGAGGCCCATCCACATCATGGAGAGCAATCTGCTTCACTCAAAGTCCACTGATGTAAATGTTAATCTCATCCAAAAATACCCTTACAGAAACATCCATAATGTTTGACAATATATCTGGGCACAGCTTCCCAGCCAAGTTGACACATAAAATTAACAATCACAATACTTAAGGGAAAAAAACGTGAACAAAGAATTTTACATATTAAAAAAAACAAACTGATTTTCAAGTTTAAAGGGCACAGACAAAACGTTAACAACACCAGGAACTCAGAGAACAGTATGCCCATAAATTTTTCCTGAGGAATGTACAAATAATGAGTTACAAAAAACCAAAGATAACTAGAGAAACATTACTATAAGAATTGGTAGAATTCAGCACCAGTGGCTTCTAGCATTACAAAAGGAAAGATAGCCTGAGAAGATGTGCTTCCTGTAAGATACACCGCCTATAAGATATTGTCAAAGGTATTAAACTTGAGAATGATCAAGCCTCTGGATCCAACTGACCACTTACAGAAAATATAGAGGACAGAGGAAACAATCAACTGCCTCTTGAATATACAATCAGTGAGAGCCACAAAGTAGAAAACCAGAGGTCACAGGACTCATGTTATTCAACAGATCAATTTTAAGGTAAAGTAAGGGATGAAAGAATAATGTTTAGAGGAAAGTAAATGAAATTCATAATAAAAGTTTTAAGTGAAAGATAAAACTAGTGTTTAGGGAATACACGCAGGATATAAAACTATAAAGAAATGCAATAAGCAACTGAATTAAAATTAGGATAGTGATGACTCTTGAGGGTCAGACAGCAGTTAGGATGCTCCTAAGCAGGTCTACAGTATGACTGTAGTGGGCCTGAGGTATTTTTGCCTTCCTTGTCTCCTATCTCCATAAAAACTTTTCCAAGTTATAGTTTATGATTATGTTGGTATAAAGGTGAATATATCATATATTAATATTGTATATTAAAATATTACTTGTTTCTTAACAGAAATCAAGGCATTTTCATGATCCCCTAAAATAAATCAAAACATTTTAAAAGAAATTAAAATATTTCCTTGGCCCCTAGAAGTATTGTGGGCCCTAAGCACACTGCCTGCTGGCAGAGAGTACACGGATAAATGGAAAGGCATCCCATATAGAATAATTAATATTAAGATGTCCAAAGCTACAGTAATCAAAACAGTATGGTGTTGGCCTAAAAAGAGACCTATCTACTGTCTTACTTTATTCTGGCTGCTATAACGAAATACCACAGATTAGGTAGCTTGGAAACAACAGAAATGCATTACTCACAATTCTGGAGGCTGGGAAGTCCAAGATCAAGGTGCCAGTATGGTCAGTGTTTGGTGAAGGCCCCTTCCTTATTCATAGCCCATGCCTTCTCCCTATATCCCCACATGATAAAAGGGGCTGGGAATCTCTTTGAAGCCTCTTTTAAGGCACTAATCTCATTCCTAAAGCCCCATCATCATAACTTTAGCACCTTCCAAAGATGCCACCTTCCTGATATCATTGTCTTTGGGGTTAGGATTTCAACATCTGAGTCTGCTTGCTGGAGGAGGGGAGGGGTAGGGACACAAACATTCAGGCCATGGCATAGATCAAAAGAACAGAATGGAGAGCCTAGAAATAAATGCATGCCCACAGACACATCCCTGATCTTCAGTAACAGTGCCAAAAACACACAGTGAGAAAAAGATAGTCTCTTCAATTAACCGTGTTGGGAAAACCACACATCCCCATTCAGAAGAATGAAATTATACCCTTATCTCACAAATATATAAAATCACTCAAAATGGATTAAAGGCTGACACATAAGACCTGAAACACTAAAACTACTAAAAGACAACCTAGAAGAAAAAACTTCTTGAGATTGGCCTGGGCAATGATATTTTTTAATATGACTCCAAAAGCACAAGCAAAAATAGATACAAAATAAAAAAAAAACTTCTTCACTCAGAGGAAACAATCAAAAGAGTGAAAAGGCAGCCTACAGAATGAGAGAAAATATTTTTAAACCATATATCTTATGAAGGCTTAAAACCCAAAGTATTTAAGGAACTCAACTTAATAGCAAATAAATAAATAAACCAATTTAAACATGGGCAAAGAATATAAATAGAAAGTCCTTAAAAGAAGATATACAAAAGACCAAAAGATGCTCAACATCATTACTCATCAGAGAAATGCATATAAAAACCATAATGAGATACCACCCCACACCTATTAGAATGACTATTATCAAAAAGACAAATGATAATAAATGTTGGTGAGGATACGAAGAAAAGGGAATCCTTGTATGTTGTTGTTGGGAATGCAAATTGGCACAGTCTTTATGGAATATAGTATTTTACTATTAAAAATTAAAAATAGAATTCCTCAAAAAATTAAAAATAGAATTCCACATGATCCATCAATCCCACTTCCGGAGATACATCCAAAGCAAATGAAATCAGTATCTTAAAGAGATATCTGTACTCCATATTCACTGTAGCATTATTCACAATGGCCAAGATATGGTTGTTAACAGAAGAATTAATAAAGAAAATGTAATAAACAGAGATGCACATATATATATATATACAATGGAGTATTAATCAGCCTTGAAAAAAAGGATTCCTGTCATTTGTGACAACATGAATGAACCTGGAGGACATTATATTAAGTGAAATAACCCAGACACACAAAGACAAATACTGCATGATCTTACCTACATGTGGAATCTAAAATAGTCAAACTCAAAGAAGCACAGAGAAGAATGGTTGTCTCCAGGGTTTGTGGAGGTAGAGGAAATGGGGAGATATTGGCCAAAATGTACAAAGTTTCAGTTATGCAAGATAAATAATTTCTGGAGATCTAGTTTACAGTGTGGTGACTATATATAATGACACTATATTGTACACTTGAAATGTGATAAGCAAGTAAATCTTAAGTATTTACTTATCATGGTTGCAACCTGGAATGGCTATTTGCCTTCTGAAAAAAAGTCAGCAGTACCTTCCTCTCCAACCTGATCTCCCTAGATTAAGGCACTTACCATTAAGTACAAAGATCCAATTATAAAATAAATTAGTCAGAGGGATGAAAGCACAGCATAGGAAATATAGCCAATATTATTATTATATATTTGTATGTGGTCATATGGCCACTTCACTTATTGTGGTAAGGCCCTATGTATGTATGTAATTGTCAAATCACTATGTTGTACACCTGAAACCAATATATTATATATCAACCATACATTTTTTAACATACACCAAAAAATAAAATAAAGCACTCACCATTATATTTTCCCAGTCAAAGCAGACAGGAGAGAAACCACAGGGTAAAACATATTTTACTAGAGAAAAGTCTTGTGTGTCTTCCTCTTCCCTTAATCCATTTATTAATTCACTCACAAGTCTTTCCCAAGTTCCTCTGTTCCTCTATATGACAGGCACTCTTCTGGGTGCTGGGGCTACTACAACGAAGAAGAAATGAAGGTAAATCCCTGTGCTCGTGTAGCTCACAGCCTGGGAGTGGTGGAGGGAGAGAAAACACAGTCACACTATTGTGTCCACGAGTGAGGAACTGCAGGATGAAAAAGGTGGGATCAGAGGGTGCTTTCTGAAATCAGAGACAGCTACCCTGAAAGCCAGAGTAGAAGTTGGGGTGTTAAATGCAAGACACCCAGACAGAACATTCTTAATTAGATACACTGCCACTTTTTAGAAAATAAGAACATGCTAAAACACTCATAGGAAGCAGCCAATGGAGACAGACAGGTTAAAAACTCAAAAAAAAAAAAAAAGCTGGGGTTGAGGGGAGTGGTGGCGGGGTCCCCAAAACACAGGTGGGGTAAGATGCAGAGAGCATGTAGAGATCCACCTCAGAAGAGAGAGGAGGGAGGTTTTCAAGGGCGAGGAGAGCAGCCTGAGGAACGTCCATGGGCTTCCTGGCAGCAGAGAACACAGTTGGGGCTGGAGACGATGAATAACTGAGATAAGCGGCCCAATGAAGTGAGGGAACTTGGATGCTTTTTGCATCTGTAATTGTGTGCTCTTTAAAAACACTTTCAGGAAACCATTCGGAAAGGACTACATACCATATGATTCCAACTATATGACATTTTGGAAAAGGCAACGCTATGGAGACAGTGAAAACATCAGTGGTTAGCAGGGGCTGGGGGAGGGGAGGGCGGGGTGGAGCACAGAGGGATTTTTTAGGACAGTGCCACCATGCTGGCTGACACTGTAGTGACGGGCACATGTCATTACACATCCATCCAGACTCACAGAATGTACAGCGGCGAGAACGAGCTGTATGGTCAGCTATGGACATTGGGTAATGATGTGTCAACGTGGGCTCATCAGCTGCCACAAACGTACACCTCTGGTGACGGGTACTGAGAAGGCGGGAGGCTGTACATGGATGGAGGTGAGAGGTAGATGGGAAATCTCTGTACCTTCCTCTTCATTTTTCTGTGAACCTGAAACTGCTCTAAAAATAAACAAAGTATTTTTTAAAAACAAAAATACTTTCAGGTCCTCTGTACCAATGTGTAAATAAGAGGAATTCGGAAAAAAAAACCTCAGTACATCCAGACACCTTTTTTAAAGGAAAAAGCACTAATAAGTCATCTGACCTAAATATCGTTAAACAGAACTATAAAGTGTAATACCTCCAAAGCATCTCACTTCCTGGTTGAGATCCAGAGAGAGATGCTCTGCTCAGGCCCACACAACTCACCAGGGGCAGAGCCTGGACACACCCATCTCCTGACTCCCAGTCTGGGATGTTCTCTGTTACAGCATACTTTTTATTTTTCCCCATGAGATACTTCAAGAGGTCATCTCACATCCATTTTCCTGTTCTACTACACGACACCAAAGAAACATTATGAGAGGTTCCACTTTAGTCCATCAGCCAGTTGCCCAACCCAAGGCACGGGCTGAACTGACAGTTGGCTTTGGTGCCATTGCAGACCCAGACTCAGTGCTGGCCAGCGTAGCTCCTGCACAATCCCTAGAAATGAAAACACAGATATTCTCCCCCATATCTTAGCTGTTGTCATCACTAGATGAAGAAGGAGGAAGGGAGTTCTCAGGTGAAAACAAGCAAGAAGTCGAGAAAGCAAAAGGGTGGAAGGTCACTCCCAGGCCCCCAGAGGGGCCTTCCTTCCCGTGTCTGGAGAGGCGACATCTTGTCATTAAGATGCCGCTGTGCTAAGACACTGAAGCCAGCTCATGCCTCTTCCTCTTCCTCTTCCTCTTTATTTTAGATTTTCCAGGACCAATTAACAGGAGGGCAGAGCCAAGAGGTACTCCGTCTTACACCCTGAAGACAAGCCATCTTGAATGAAAGCTTCTATTTGTTACCTAGTTTCTAGGCAAAGGATTAATGCCAGCCGAAAACAAACAAATGTGGGGCACGAGCTTCCCCACCAAATCAGCTGCCCAGCTGGGCCCCTACCCTCCACTGTTTCTCTGTAATACTCTCATCTTCTCCTTCCTCTCCTGGATCACATCCAAATCAAAGCCCTCCCTCTCTCCATGTACAGCAGCCAAGCCAAGCATTAAGCAAAAACAGTGTGAGTAACTATTTCACACCATGTAATCAGCACACTCTTTCATGTGCAATGTTATCTTATTTGGGATGCAATTTTACTCATAGTTCTGAGTACAGTTTTGGAGCTAGACAGGCCTGGGTCCAAGTCCTAGCTCTCTCACTTGCCAATTTTGTGACCATGGGCAACTGATTCAATTTCTTCATCAGTAGGAGGAAGATGTAAGGATATCTGCCTTACATGGGTGTTATAAAAATTTAATGATGTAATATGCATAAGTGCTTCAAAGAGCAACTAGCATGTGAGAAGTGCTCAATAAATAGTAACAATTGTTATTTCTGCTTCTTACTATGTACCTGTGGTACAAATAGGGTTTTGAGTCATCATTTTATATGGCAGTCATGTGACTCACCCAGAGTCACAAAGGAGACATTGTATCCTGCCATTTCCATCAAAACTCTCTTACAATATCCCTTTAATTCTCTTTCATCATTTAAAAATAATAATAGTGGCAGTAATGGTAATAATAACTTACACCATGCTATATGAGGAAATTGAACCACAGAAAGGTAAGTGATTTGGCCAAAGTCATCCAGCTAATAGGTGGCATAGTCAAGACCCAAACTCAGTTAATCTGGGACCAGAGTCCAGGCTCTTAACTGCCACACTATAAAAGTGATATTTCATGCATTTATTCCATACACAGTTCTAAGAAGTATTTTTTTCCAGACTAGGTGCTAGGTTTAGAAAGAACAGGATGAACTAAATAATCCTTGACATCGAGTATCCTGCAATCTAGTAAAGGCAAATTAGCATACAGTCTGATGCATGTTGTTGTAGTGACATGAATAAGGTGCTTCAGAATCACAGAACAACTAAGTGTCTGGCCCAGTCAAGGAAGGCTTCATGTAGGAGGTGCCCATTGAGAGAAGTCTTGCCTCGAAGTATAGATGGAGCAGGTAGGACATTCCAGGCAAAGGCAAAGCCATTTGTAAAAGCTTGGGATTCACAAGTGCAGATGTACAGGGGCCTGAGAGAAGTTCAGTGTGGATGGATAATAAAGTGCGTGAAGGAGAATAATAGGCAAGAAAGCTGGAAAGACGGAAGGATTGCAGTGGAGGGGTCCCAACATACTAAACCAGGAAGTCTGAATTTCATCCTTGGAATAGGAGAGAGAGAGGAAACAGGTTTTTAAACAGCTATGTGGAATATTTGATTCTATTATTTTTAGGGCAATAACCTGGAAGATGATAGACTGAGCTAGGGACACATTAGTCAGGACATCTAATTAACAAATGGTTGAAATGGGCAAAGAAAGACATTTTCAAATATGGCTAATCATTAGAAAGTGTTTTTGAAATATGGATTTTTAAGCCCCACTCAAATGAGTGAAAATCAACAAGGGTGGATTTGGCGAGTCTGTGTTTGTGTATATGTGTGTGTATTGTGTGTTTACTCCCCAGCTGATTCTGAGATCAGCCTGCTTAGGGGACCACTTTTCACCGTCAAAGAGACCCAGTGAGACCCTGATCAGAACAATAAAAAGGAGGGTAAAAAGAGGCTGGATTCAAGACACAGGTCTAAATTAGAACTGCCAGGTTATTGTGGGGAGCATAGTTGATGCAGGATCCTCTAGCATGCCTCACAGGAGATAGAGGGGAGCTGCCCCTTGGGACCCAAAGTAGGACAAGAGGGGCCAGGCAACCAACACGATATCCCTAAATAATCGTCCAGATCCTCATGGCATATGCTCACGATTCACATTCATATCTCAGAAGCAGCATTGCCCTTTCCCAGCTGACACTACTTCACTCATGCTTCTGTTCTTCCCCCTGCTCCCCTCTCCAGTTCCACATCAGTGTCCTACTAAGCCCCAAATCTTGCCACAGAAGTATCATCATGGTTGTTAAAACTTGTTTTTTTCAAGGCTGTTGAATAAAAAACTCCAAGTTCGAATGAATGTATTGTCCCCAGTAAATTAGCTACTTATTATTCCCTGACCTATTTTTCCTATCAGAGTCTCATTTGATTATTCCAAGCAGACAAGTCTATTGGCCTCCTTTGGCAAGCAGACAAAGGTGGGATGGAAGTTATATTAAGAAAAAAGTAAGTGCACTGTAGTGCATTCTTGAAAGCCTTTCTGTGATAAAAGGACGGAACTTAGCCCAAGAAAGTCACAATGTCAAGCATAAATGCTTTCTCTACCGGTGTGCTTTAAGGGCGGGGGGTGGCGGGGAACACATAACCTAGAAAGCTGGTCAGACAATTATATTACTGACACAAAGTTTTATGAGACAATATCAGAGGGGAAGTGCAATGGGGCTATGTCGAACCACAAACTGCACAGATAGAAAAAATTAGACTGTAGAAACAGGGAAAAATAAAGTTGGCCATGAAGAGAGCATTAGTTTAATTACTTAGCCTTTCCTTTTGACTGCATCTGTACGTGGAGCAAAATGTCCCCTCTGGTCTCCTGAAGGCACCTGGAGCTTAACGGAACAAGCAGCCTGGAGGCAGCAGCAGGCAGGGAAGGGAGCTGATCTCCCAGGGAGAAGTCAGGACTAGTCAGTAATGGGTGAGATACAGTGCATAACCCCTCAAATGATGTATTCCAGCCTTCCACAGAGTCTGAAATGGCAGGTGGCAAAGCTTTGACCCCAAAAGAAAACAATTTGCACTGTTTGCACTGGTGGGAGGATTCATGGAAGAATGGTTACTTTTCCTTCATGCTTTGTGGGTACCATTAGAGATCAATGGGAATAGATGCATGGGAAAAGGGAAATTGTGGGCAGCTCAGGGTCGTGGAGCCTTGGGGACCTAAAGGCTGTGAATTCTAATTCTGGCTCTGCTGCTAATTTCCTGGGGGACCTTGAAAGGATGCACTTAATATCTTAGCACTTCCATTTCCTTCCCGCAGTGGACCTGAACCTTATCAATAAATGATTATGAAGCATGCATTTCATTCATGCCTCCACAGCAGCCTATCACATGGCGTTATCCCCAAGAGTAGCACATTAAAACATTATTAAGTAAATTTAATCTAGCAAAACCAAAATATTAACATGATGGTAAATTCATGTTTTAATTAAATCTAATCTTAAAAGAGTGGCATTTTTTCCCCAAAGTAATCAAGCATCAAATAAGATAAAATATCAAAGCTTTTGGAAAAACATTAAGCACTATTTAAAAACAAGGCTATGTCATTATTATCATAAGCAAAAAAAAATTGTGTTAAATCCTGAAGGTGCATGCTACTCCCATTCTCCAACTAAAACTTTCACTCATTCCATATTTATTTATCCAATACTTTCTTGTGCCTGGCATTAACTAGGCACCAAGAATGCAAAAGTGAACCATAGGCAGATACAAAAGGACAAATATTGTATGCTTCCACTTATAGAAGTTATCTAGAATAGGCAAATTAGCAGCTATAGAAAGTAGAACAGAGGTTACCAAGGGTGAGGGGAGAGGGAACAGAGCATTATTGCTTAATGGTTACAAGTCTCTGTTTCAGGTGAGGAAAAGTTTGAAAATGGATATAGTGATGGTCCCACATGTGAATGTACGCAATGCCACTAAATTGTACACTTAAAATGGTTAAAATGGTAAACTTCATGTTATACATATTTTATCACAATTTTAAAAAAAAGAATTTGAGACAAACAAAAAAGAAGTGAACTGAATGTGTTCTTTCTTCCTCCTGGCAAAGACAGGACCCTTACCTCCCGGTCAGAAAACTCTGATGTGGATGCTGTCGCTTTCTACTGCCCAGGAAGTTTTCTGAAGGTTCTTTATCATCTTGCCGTCTGACACTAAAAACCTACTCGATTCAGGGTTACTTCCAGAATATTGAGTATTATCAAACTTTCATTATCTTGGATGTTCACTGAAGCTCTCTTCTCACAGCTGAGTAAATATTCTTTCAACAGGAAGCCTGACAGATGAATTGTCTTGGCCCTGAAATGTATTTTACATCAGACTCAGACAAGTGTGACAGCTTCTTCCTCGAAGCTCCTCTTTTGAATACTTTAGCATGATCAAGACTTTACCCTCCCTCACCTTCAGGATCTTCTTTTCCAAGACAGTTTGCCACTCATAGAGACCATCTCCTCACGGGAGAGGGAGCAGTGCCCTGGCCTGAAAGAGGGAGGTCGTTTGACTTGGAGAATCAAACAACACCCTCAGGAAGGCAGAATTCTGGTTCTGGTACTGTTCCTGATTCAACCATAAGACCAACACCTACCTCTCCAATTCCTCTCTATGGAAAAGGAAGAGATTGTAACACCTCCTAAAAACCATACTGGAAATTAACAAATCAACTCCTAAGGGAAAAAGTCATGAGAAAGATTTAAGCAGAGTCAAATTATTTTGATACTGCAGGAATTAAATCAGCTTGGTTGGGATCCAAGACTAACCCAATTTATACTATATTCTACTTAAAATCATTAGTATTATAGTCAACTAATTGAATTTAGGGTTCATTTGGCTGATGTGTTTGTTGTGTCACTTTAAGAATATAATTCAGACATATTTTATATGTCAGCCTTGTGACTCACCATAAGTTTCCTCTTCACTTGCACACCAAGTTCACTAATTTGCCATTCTTTACATTCCTGCCTCACCCAAGACCAGCATTGTTCAACCTCATCTCTGGCAACATTTTGAGCTGGGGAATTGGAATAATTCTTTTTGGGAGGGGCTGTCCTGTGCCTTACGGATGTGTAGCAGCATCCCCCATCTTTACCCACCAGATGCTAGTAGCATGCCTCCCCAAAAGGTGAGACAACAAAACATGCCCCAGGCATCCCCAAATAGACCCTGGGGTGCAAAATCGCCACCAACACCACACTGCTGCCACCTTCCCCTCACTGAGAACCACTGCCTTCAACCTTGTTCCCAGCCATATAACCTACACTGAATAACTACTTCTGACAACACCACCATTCATCCCCTTCATAACTCTTAAATGGCCACAGCTGTCTCACCTTCTGCCTTTCAGAACACCTCCCCTGCTCTGAGGAATAGGATAATTCTCATCCAAATGTCTCATCTATGGGTGTAACCCAAGCATGAAATATTTCAAACAGTATCTAAAAGAGACTCAGTCTCTTAAAACTTCATTGTTCCTAAAAATATCAAGCTAGGAATGCTTAAATAGGTCTTGAGATGAAGTATAGATAAAAGTATATCTATACTTACAGATGAAGTATAGATAAAATCAAAACTGACCAGAAACCATCAGCACAACTCAGAATGAATCTTACCAAAATCCTTCAAGAAAAAAAAAAAAATTCTGTAACCTTTTCAGAAACATCACTTACTTCATAGTGTCTTAATCTGATTTCCAAAAGAATTGAAGAACAAAGTAATACTTTTGTCAGATCCTGCATCACAACCCTCTTTAACTTTCCTAGAAAAAGGGGTTCTTTTTATAAACCATTCCTGACTCTGTGTGGCAAACTTGTCTAATTTCAGTCTGACTGGAAATATTTTCCACATGCTTTCTCCCTGACCCCAACACCAGCTTCGTAAATCTCAGATGGTCCTTGAAAGACTACAATGTGATTTAAAATATTGGAAAATCTGAAATTTCAGGAAACTGATGTAAACTATTTAATATTTAGCCCTCACTTTCAAATTTCCCAGACTGCCTAATGAGCTCTACAGGGTGTTCCTTGCAATCAATTGCCAGTATAAACATGGCTTCACTTGAGAGAGGGAGAGAGGAGAAAGAGATGTCCACAGCTCCAGGTGCTTTTCACCTCTGCCTCCTGATTAGGCCTGCAAATGGAGGAAAGCATCCATTTTTGGGAACATAGGATAAATCTAGTTTTAAATGCCATAACTACATGACTTGCGGAAGTACAATTTTTTATTATGTAACAAATAAATTCCATAAATTCTTCTATTTCAGTAGTAAGTCTCTTGTGTGTTTCCCATAGAAAAATATAAGCAGCAGACGAAAGTCCAAGAGCTAAAATTTCAATTCTCTGGTCTCAACTACCTATCACAAGGCATTAGCAAACAGGAGCTGAAACTGTGTGCTTAAGCCCAGACATGTATTGTTAAATGTGACATGCTCAATTTATCATTAGTTATGAAGTGAGAACGGATGAATACACATTCAATTTAGTTCAGCTGCTTTCTGCATTTATCACACTCTTTCATCATCCATCATCTTCCCCCACCCTTTTGATTTGAACAAATAACACACTTTCATAAGTTTAATCTAATTAATCATAATTGTAAGGTAATGTTCCCTTAATGAACCATACATCTGATTTTATAAAGTTTGTTGCAATTTTAATAAAATGCGCTCCAGATAGAATCTACAAATGTTCTCTGTGAAGCCTAACTCATGTTCCTCTGCTCCACGTGGATGCGTAAGCACGGACACCCCAACACACACAAGCACACTCTTCTTCGGAGGGCAGACGAAGATACAGTAGTGAGAGCCAGCGGAGCATGGTGGTCTTCTGAAGAGCAACTGTTTCAGTAAATTAGAAAGTGTTCATCGCTTTATGAAGTGAGATAGGAAGTGACAAAAATTAATTGCAGAGGAGAAAAATAAGTAATGAGGAATGGAAAGGGTTCCTCCTCCATTATTGTTAAGAATGTGAAGTCAGACCTAGATGGTGACTACAAAGACCAAGACAGAAATATAAACAATTTGTCATTTGTAGTAGTAAATTATGCTACCTATCCCCCAATTCTCTCTTTCTAACATAACTCCCATGACAGTCACATAGGAGAGACGATAATCTCCACACTGCTGTGAGCACATAGTGTTCCCCATATCTGGTCAGGGGGAATAAGATGAACTTCTGAACCTGCGTAAATTTTGGGTTAGGTGACCGTGTCAGAGAACCCTCAAAGCCAGAAGAAATAGTAAAGCCATTTGCTCTAATCTCTTGCTTTAAAAATGAAGAGCCTGAAGCCACAGACATTAAGAGACTGGCGCAAGGTCACAGAAGTGGGTGACTGCAGGAGCGAGAATACAGCACAAGCCCACTGATGTCTCTCCAGGACCATTTCCCGCCTGATATTGCATTCACCTCCACATCACAGAAAACTCACAAGCTTGTTCCCTATTTAATACCAGCTCCTTCCTGTTTTGTACAGGGGAAAACGTGTGGCACATTTTAAAAATAAAAATTAGAATCTCTTTAAAGCCAAGGCCATAATAGTAGTATAAAGTACCAACCTCACAGCATTTTATAAGCCAAGTCCCATAATGGTAGAATCAAAGAAGGGACACACCCCTCCACTGCATCCCTCTTGTCTTCCTCAGAAGGGGGCACCTTGTTTCCCATGGAAGAGCTGCCTCCAGGCACAGCACTTTGACTTTCTGCCTGGGGCTGGACTGACCAGCTGCTCCCTATCGTCCTTATGGGCATGCAGTCTGCCTCTCTGCAATCTCATTAGTGACACTGGCTACTAGTTGCCCTAGCTCTCTCCTTGTGTTCCTGATGTTCTAGTCCAGGATATTTCTTAAATATTCTTTCTCCATGTAACGGCAAGACGATGGCCAAACTGAAGAATCAATTAACATAAACATAAACAACAGGGCCTCTTAGTCACTTCCTCACTTTACAGTCTAAGGGCTGGAAACCATCCAATATTCCTGACATCCAACCTCGCATAACACTTCTCTGCCCCAACACTGATTACAAATATCTTTCATTTTCTGCTTTGGAGCCAATCTCAGCAATCAGTGCACCAGGAATGATCACACGCTCACAAACAAAAATATGTGGAAAAGATTAATTCCTTTATAAATGAAAAAAAAATGCTGACACCAGCCCTCTCATATAACGCTAGTAAAAGTGTAAACTGGCAGTCATCAGGTAGAATGAGGAGGCAATGTAGTGATACTCATCAAAAGCTTTAAATTTTTGCAGATCCTTTGATAGAAAATTCTAATTCTAATATAATTTCTTCTAGGGAAATAATGTATCACCACTTAAAAGTTTGAAGCATCAATAGAAAAAACATTAGCTGCTATTTAAAATGATATTATAGAATAATGCTAAAAGGCTTAAAGAAATATTCATAAAATATATTGATAAAAAAGTCACATTAGAAAACAGTATTGCAGTATTATCTCAATTTAAAAATTTTTATGAAAATATTGCTTTAAAGATTGGATAAATACACATTAAAATGTTAGTATTAACTATTTTCATGTGTAAGAATTATGGGAATTATATCAATTAATTAACTGTGCAACTTATAATCATCTGTTTAATTTCTCTCTTCTGTGACATTCTGAAAGCATGACTTGGCCTTTCCTGTTTACTGTTACATTCCCAGTGCTTTGTGTGTATCTAGAGAGTTGTAACGGTTCAATATATATCTTTTGAGTGAATGAAAGTGATTTTTATTTTTTTGTTTATGCTCATTTATACTTTCTCAACTTTCAAAAATAAAGATGTATCTTTTACCATGAGAAAAGAAACAATAAGTACATTTTTATTGTTGTGATTATTCCCAATGCCTGTTACCTTCTTCAAAAGTCTTAACGTTGGAACTGCTTTCCTAAGAAACAGTCAAAACTAATGTCCCAGGGAAGTGAGTGAACACTCCATTTATCCAGTAAATCAATGGAAATTAGATAAGAAACTTACATATTTGCAAATCAGATATCACCACTGATGAACATGCTTTGAGTTTTTTTTTTTTCCAATCACTAGTTAATAGCTACTGTGTACCCACATTCTAAAGTTCCTGGGGATGGAGGGAAGAGAGGATAGAGTGACAAAGAACCTCCCTGCCTCCAAGAAAATTACAAAATTACAAATTTTATTGGAAACATAGACTCTGTAAGCATGTAAGTCTATATAAGATAGAATGAAACGTGATCCAACAGAGCTATAAATTAAATGCTGTGAAAGAAGAGAAAGGAGGATTAAATGCAATTGGGTAGTAGGAGGTCAGAGAGGCTTCAAAGAGAGACTGACACCCTTAAAAGATCCATAGTTGAATTTTGAAGGAGAGGAGGGAGGTCTTTTCTACATTTAACCATGAATTAGAATAAAACTAATTCCCAATAGCCTGGCATTTAATCACTGCAGAATCAAAAGGCCAAGCAGACTCACTAAGCATTTAGGGACAGATTTTTTCTAACCCAGCGGGCATGCCACAGCAACAAATTACAAGCTTTGCCCCATAGTTAGATGCTTGTCCAGCCCTCACCTACCCCACCTGCAGGAGAAGAGCAGCAATAGGTTCTGAGGATTCCATTTATTCTCTTCCAAAACATTCATAATCACTTGATTAGAATATCTTTATGTGTGCATCGTCTGTCTCTCCTAGAATGAAAGCTGCAAAAAGGCAGGAATGTTATATACTTTGTTCACCATGGTATCCTCAGCACTTAGAACAGTGCCTAGGATATGGTAGGCATTCATTAAACACGTTAAATCAATGAGTTCCCTGCGGTTTGGTGTGGTGTGGCATGCAAGGTATGCTGGTCTGGGAAACACCCTCACCACCACCTCTACCACACTTAGTAGAAAGGCCAACCAGAACACTGAACCCAAGATGCACGACCCCTTCAGGCACGTGGATTTCGACTGGTAGATTCAGGACACTACAAGAAAAGAGTACTTCAGAAGCTCCCAAGTTAATTACTCTAGTAAAGAGCTTAAAGGGCTGGGTTCAAATCCCTCAGAAAGTCCATCAAACTCATTAATTTTCTCACTCTTTCCTCTGTGCTTTTGCTTAGGAAACATTTACTGATTCTTGACCTATATGTAGTAGTATTATAATAAAGAATTTGTCTTTGTCTCAGGTTCCAGGGAGGGAGCTCATAAACCCTTGGAATTTCCCAAGCGAAATAGGTGTCTTTGTTGTTCATGGTGAGTGGACCACATCTGAGTTCATGTTCAGGAAATAATTCAGAATGGGAGCTGGTCACTGCAGAAGGACAAACATGTGACTAGAGGAATTTTGAGCTAGGTAATGTCAGCCCAACCTCCATGGAGGAAAGGGGGGTTGGAGATTGAGTGCAACCACATGGCCAATAATTCAATCAATGAAATGTCAATGAAAACTCTGGACACTGAAACTTGGATGAGCTTCCTGGTTGGTGAATGCATCAATATGCTGAGAGAGTGATGTGTCCTGATTTCAGCCAGTGTCAGGGACATGGAAGCTCTGTGTTTGAAACCTCCCCAGACCTCACTCTATGTGTAGCCATTATAATAAAACTGTAATAATAAGTATATCATTTTCCAGAGTTCTGTGAGTCATTCTAGTGAATTGTCAAACCTGGACGGGTCATGGGAACCCCAAAATTATAACTAGTTGGTCAGAAGTACAGGTGGCCTGGGGCCCCCAGACTTGTGGCTTCTATCTGAGATGAGCGCAGTCTTGCTGGGTTCTGTGCCCTTAACCTTTAGACTCTGCACTACCTCTGGGAGGTTAGCATCAGAACTTCACTGCAGTATGCCAAGTATTATTTCAGTTATCACCAAAATCCATGACCCTAGGGCAAGTTCCCAAAGAACACTCAAGGGCAGACTTTGAAACATCAGACTTAAAGAGCTTAGGGTACTCTCTGTTTATCACCATTACAAACCCGGGATAGGACAGCTCAAGATGGCAGCATGAGTAGGGTGGCAGAAACCTCCTCCCAAAACCATACATATTTTTGAAAATACAACAAATACAACTATTCCTAAAAGAAAACCAGAAGATACAGTACAAAAGCCAGGCTACATCTACATCTGCGAGAACTCAACATCTCACATAAAAGGTAAGATACAAGCCGTGACCCGGCAGGACCCAAGCACTCCCCCCACCCCAGCTCACTGGCAGGAGGAAAAGAATCAGAGCGGGGAGGGAGTGGAAGCACAGGACTGCTAAATAACCAGCCCTAGTAATCTGCCCTGGGAGCACAGACACACATTACACAGTGTACTGGATATTAGAGAAACGGAAAAGTAAACTCCGAGATGGAGACTATGAGCGGGTCCCCACAGCCAGCTCCAATGGGACAAAAGAAAAGTGGGCACTTTTAGAAGTCTTAAAGGGACAAGGGCTTAACAGCTGGACAAAATCATACTGGTGCGCTCAGCACAGAAGGCTGGGAATCATAAGGAACTTTAGGCACCCTAACCCCCTGGGTGGTAACGCATCTCCTAAGCCCCTCGTGGTGATAAGCTGCCTGCCATTCACTACCCCCAGCCACACTGCAGGCAAACTGGCCAACCCACCATTGCTGCAGAACAGCTGGGGAGAAGCCCCACCCACAGCAACCATACAGAGTCTCCTCCCAGCGCGCAGCTAACCAGGACAGGCAGTGGAAGCCGGAGCAAGGTCCGGAAGGCACAAAGGGGAGCCGTTCTCGCAGGAGAACACACCTGACACGTCTGCGACCCCTCGCAGTGCCCTAGGCTATCCTGAGAGCAGCCCCACCCACAGCAGCTCAGGAGATTATCCCAGAGACTGCTCCCACTGTGCAGGTAACCAACACAGGCAGCAGAGAAGGGCAAGGTGACCAGCAAGCAGGAAGGGACTCTGTGTTCCCAGCTGACACACATGACACCTGCCAGTGACCACTTCTATCATCATGAAAAGGCAGAAGAATCTGGTCCAGTCAAAAATCACTCAGACAACCCCAGAGAGAGGGCTTGGGGAGATAGATATGACCAATCTTCCTGAAAAATAATTCAAAATAAAAGTCATAACCATGCTGATGGACTTGCAGAGAAATATGCAAGAGCTAAGGGATGAAGTCTGGAGGGAGATAACAGAAATGAAACAATCAATAGAAGGACTTAAGAGCAGACTGGATGAGGTGCAAGAGACTGATAATGGAATAGAAATCAGAGAACAGGACTACAGAGAAGCTGAGGCAGAGAGAGATAAAAGGATATCTAGGAATGAGAGAATATTAAGAGAACTGTGTGACCAATCCAAACAGAACAATATTCACATTATAGGGATACCAGAAGAAGAAGAGAAAGCAAAAAAGGGATGGAAAGTGTCTTTGAAGAAATGATTGCTGAAAACTTCCCCAAGCTGGGGAAGGAAATAGTCTCTCAGACCATGGAAACCCACAGATCTCCCAACACAAGAGATCTAAGAAGGACAACACCAAGACATATAATAATTAAAATGACAAAGATCAAAGACAAGGACAGAGTAGTAAAGGCAGACAGAGAGAGAAAAAAGATCACCTGCAAAGGAAAACCCATCAGGCTATCATCAGACTTCTCAACAGAAACTTTACAGGCCAGAAGAGAATGGCATGATATATTTAATGCAATGAAACAGAAGGGGCTAGAACCAAGAATACTGTATCCAGCAAAATTATCATTTAAATTTGAAGGAGGGATTAAACAATTCCCAGACAAGCAAAAGTTGAGGGAATTTGCCTACCACAAACCACCTCTACAGGATATTTTAAAGGGACTGCTCTAGATGGAAGCACTCCTAAGGCTAAATAGATGTCACCAGAGAAAACAAATTCACAGCAAAGAAAGCAGACCAACCAAATACTAACTAAAGACAAAAAATAAAATCAACTACTCACAAAAACAGGCAAAGGAAACACAAAAGAGCACAGAATAAAACACCCAACATATAAAGAATGGAGGAGGAGGAATAAGAAGGGAGAGAAATAAAGAATCATCAGACAGTGTTCATAATAGCTCAATAAGCGAGTTAAGTTAGACAGTAAGATAGTAAAGAAGCTACCCTTGAACCTTTGGTAACCACGAGTCCAAAGCCTGCAATGGTAATAAGTACATATCTATCAATAATCACACTAAATGCAAATGGACTGAATGCACCAATCAAAAGATACAGAGTAATAGAATGGACAAAAAAGAAGACCCATCTATATGCTGCTTACAAGAGACTCACCTCAAACCCAAAGACATACACAAACTAAAAGTGAAGGGATGGAAAAAGATATTTCATGTAAATAATAGGGAGAAAAAAGCAGGTGTTGCAGTACTACATCAGACAAAATAGACTTGAAAACAAAGAAAGTCACAAGAGATAAAGAAGGACATTACATAATGATAAAGGGGTCAGTCCAACAAGAGGATATAACCATTAAAAATATCTATGCACCCAACACAGGAGCACCATCATATGTGAAACAAATACTAACAGAACTAAAAGAGGAAATATAATGCAATGCATTCATTTTAGGAGACTTCAACACACCACTCACTCCAAAGGACAGATCACCAGACAGAAAATAAGTAAGGACACAGAGGCACTGAACAACATATTAGAACAAATGAACCTAATGGACATCTACAGAACTGTACACCCAAAAGCAGCAGGATAAACATTCTTTTCAAGTGCACATGGAACATTTTCCAGAATAGACCACATACTAGGCCACAAAAAGAGCCTCAGTAAATTCAAAAAGATTGAAATTCTACCAACCAACTTCTCAGATCACAAAGGTATAAAACTATAAGTAAATTGTACAAAGAAAACAAAAAGGCTCACAAACACATGGAGGCTTAACAACATGCTCCTAAATAATCAATGGATCAATGACCAAATTAAAACAGAGATCAAGCAATATATGGAAACATATGACAACAATAGCACAATGCCTCAACTTCTGTGGGACACAGTGAAGGCAGTTCTAAGAGGAAAGTATATAGCAATCCAGGCCTATTTAAAGAAGGAAGAATGATCCCAAATGAATAGTCTAAAGTCACAATTATGGAAACTGGAAAAAGAAGAACAAATGACACCCAAAGTCAGCACAAGGAGGGACATAATAAAGATCAGAGAAGAAATAAATAAAATTGAGAAGAATAAAACAATAGAAAAAAATCAATGAAACCAGGACCTGCTTCTTTGAGAAAATAAACAAAATAGATAAAGCCATAGCCAGACTTCTTAAGAGAAAAAGAGAATCTATGCACATAAACAGAATCAGAAATGAGAAAGGAAAAATCACAGCAGACACCACAGAAATACAAAGAAATATTAGAGAATACTATGAAAATCTATATGCTAACAAGCTGGATTACCTAGAAAAAATGGACAACTTTCCAGAAAAATACAACCCTCCAAGGCTGACCCAGGAAGAAACAGAAAATCTAAACAAACTAATTACCAGCAAAGAAATTGAATCGGTAATCAAAAAACTACCCAAGAGCAAAACTCCCAGGCCAGATGGATTTACTGCTGAATTTTATCAGACATATAGAGAAGACATAATACCCATTCTCCTTCAAGTTTTCCAAAAAATAGAAGAGGAGGGAATACCTCCAAACTCATTCTATAAGCCAGCATCATTCTAATACCAAAACCAGGCAAAGACACAACAAAAAAAGAGAATTACAGACCAATATCCCTGATGAACATAGATGCAAAAATACTCAACAAAATTTTAGCAAACTGAATTTAAAAATATATCAAGAGGATCATAAACCATGATCAAGTGGGATTCATCTCAGGGATGCAGGGATGGTATAATATTTGAAAATCCATCAACATCATCCACCACATGACAAAAAGAAGGACAAAAACCACATGATCATCTCCATAGATGCTGAAAAAGCATTGAATAAAATTCAACATCCATTCATGATAAAAACTCTCAGCAAAATGGGTATCGAGGGCAAGTACCTCAATATAATAAAGGCCATATATGATGAACCCACAGCCAACATCATACTTAATAGCGAGAAGCAGAAGGCTTTTCACCTAAGATAGGGAACAAGACAGAATGCCCACTCTCCCCACTTCTATTCAACATAGTACTGAAGGTCCTCGCCACAGCAATCAGACAAAACAAAGAAATTCAAGGAATCCAAATTGGTAAAGAAGAAGTGAAACTGTCACTATTTGCAGATAACATGTTATTGTACATAAAAAATCCTAAAGAATTCACTCCAAAACTACTAGAACTAATATCTGAATTCAGCAAAGTTGCAGGGTACAAAATTAATACACAGAAATCTATTGTTTTCCTATACACTAACAATGAACTAACAGAAAGAGAAATCAGCAAAAAAATTCCATTCACAATTGCAGCAAAAAGAATAAAATACCTAGGAATAAACCTAACCAAGGAAGTGAAAGACCTATATCCTGAAAACTACTAGACGCTCTTAAGAGAAATTAAAGAGGACACTAATAAATGGAAATTAATCCCATGCTCTTGGGTAGGAAGAATTAATATTGTCAAAATGGCCATCCTGCCTAAAGCAGTCTACAGATTCAATGCGCTCTCTATCAAAATACCATCAGCATTCTTCAACAAACTGGAACATATAGTTCTAAAATTCATATGGAATCACAAAAGACCCCAAATAGCCAAAGCAATCCTGAGAAGGAAGAATAAAGTAGGGGGAATCTCATTTCCCAACTCCAAGCTCTACTACAAAGCCACAGTAATCAAGAAAATTTGGTACTGGCACAAGAACAGACTCATAGACCAATGGAACAGACTAGAGAGCCCTGATATAAACCCAAACATATATGGTCAATTAATATATGATAAAGGAGCCATGGATATACAATGGGGAAATGACATCCTCTTCAACAGCTGGTGTTGGCAAAACTGGACAGCTACATGCAAGAGAATGAAACTTGATTATTGTCTAACCACATACACAAAGTGAATTCGAAATGGATCAAAGACCTGAATGTAAGTCATGAAACCATAAAACTCTTGGAAAAAAACAGGCAAAAATCTTTTGACATAAATATGAGCGACTTCTTCATGAACATATCTCCCCAGGTAAGGGAAACAAAAGCAAAAATGAACAAGCAGAACTATATCAAGCTGAAAAGCTTCTGTACAGCAAAGGACACCATCAACAGAACAAAAAGGCATCCTACGGTATGGGAGAATATATTCATAAATGACAAATCTGACAAAGGGTTAACATCCAAAATATATAAAAAGCTCATGCACCTCAACAAACAAAAAGCAAATAATGCAATTTAAAAATGGGCAGAGGAGCTGAACAAACACTTCTCCAAAGGAGAAATTCAGATGACCAAGAGGCACATGAAAAGATGCTCCACATCGCTTATCATCAGAGAAATGCAAATTAAAACCACAATGAGATATCACCTCACACCAGTTAGGATGGCCAACATCCAAAAGACAAACAACTACAAATGTTGGCGAGGATGTGGAGAAAGGGGAACCCTCCTACACTGCTGGTGGGAATGCAAATTAGTTCAATCATTATGGAAAGCAGTATGGAGGTTCCTTAAAAAGCAAAAATAGAAATACCATTTGACCCAGGAATTCCACTCCTAGGAATTTACCCTAAGAATGCAGGAGCCCAGTTTGAAAAAGACATATGTACCCCTATATTTATCGCAGCACTATTTACAATAGCCAAGAAATGGAAGCAACCTAAGTGTCCATCAGTAGATGAATGGATAAAGAAGATGTGGTACATATACACAATGGAATATTATTCAGCCATAAGAAGAAAACAAATCCTACCATTTGCAACAACATGGATGGAGCTAGAGGGTATTATGCTCAGTGAAATAAGCCAGGTGGAAAAGTACAAGTATCAAATGATTTCACTCATCTGTGGAGTATAAGAACAAAGAAAAAACTTAAGGAACAAAACAGCAGCAGACTCACAGAACCCAAGAATGGACTAACAGTTACCAAAGGGAAAGGGACTGGGGAGGATGGGTGGGAAGGGAGGTATAAAGGAGAAAGGAAGCATTACTATTAGCAAACATAATGTAGGGTGGGGGGGTGCACGGGGAGGGCTGTGCAACACAGAGAAGACAAGTAGTGACTCAATAGCATCTTACTAGGCTGATGGACAGTGACTATAATGGGGTATGTGGTGGGGAGGTGGGGACTTGATAATGGGGGAAGTCTAGTAACCATAATGTTGCTCATGTAATTGTAGATTAATGATACCAAAATTAAAAATATAAATAAAGAATAAATTAAAAAATAAAAATAAAAACCCAGGAGAGAAATAGCTCTTAGTGATTGATTAGTTGTATCACAACATAGGAAGACTGTCTGGTAGAAGCGTGCTTTCCCCTCCTGGTACCTCCATGACAATAAGGGGACATGGGCACTGGGACGCCCCTCCAAGTTCATCCAAAGGGTTGAACCCATGATACCCATGATTTGGCTGAGGGAATGCAGTATCAGCATGTATGTGTGTGTGCGCTCTGCAGAGTAATTGGCTGTTGGACTACTAGGAGAAATTCCAGAAAGTGAGGTTTTTATTTTCAAGTACCCTCTTCTAAGTAGAATAGACAAAAATCATCTCATGATTATTATAGGATAATATGATATATGATAAATAATCAAATGAATATTATATCTCATGAGATGTTAGAGACCAGAATATAGCTTGTTAACTGACCACTGAAGAACCATCTTAGAACAGGGTAGCAGCTGCTTCTGAACAGAATAAAATCCTATAGGTTGAATGCAAGCATAGAGTTCTAGCATAGGACTGACCACATACAGCTGCTTGACTGTGTTCTCTGGTTACAATGAAGTTAGTTCAAACTATGGGTCCAGAAACTGACATTCTCATCCTAACCAATGATACAAATGTTGTTACAGATTATGAGATAAGAGAACAATTTCTGACATTAATTTCCTAGATGAAACCTTAGGCAGTTTCTTAAACTTTAGGACCCCCCGTTTTCTTACCTGTAAAATGGAGATGACAACCCATGACTTAGAAAATTGTTGTAAAGGAAGCTATTTGATAAGCATGCTGTCAGATGTGGGTTGTTATTACAATATATCCCAAGGAAATACTGAACTTGAGTTTGTTATAAAAAAGTAGTTACTGCATATCTTATCCACTCAAAAAGCCTTTCCTACTCCTTGATCAAGATTTATAACATGTATTAAAGGTCAACAAATAAGACTGGAGTTGCATTTTTTTTGAGACTTTAGTGGAAAGACACTTGGAAGATTTAAGATAGAAACAACTGAGTGAGTCCTTGACCACTTGTCTTCTTTGCTGAGATATTTTGATAAAATTTTCAATAAAAACTAGAAATGGGATTAATAACAAGAATATACTATATAATGAACAATTTAATATTAATCCTAATACTTCCATAATACATCACTGTCAAATTCCACACTGATTAATCTCTTTCCAGTCTTCCAAAAATGCTATGAGGTTTTTCTTAAATATGATGTTGTAAATCCAGAAATGCTAATAATTTGCCCAAGGTCACAGGGCTAGCAAGTAACACCTGAAAATATCTGATCATGGATAAAAATAGCTCATATTTACTGAGTGCTCACTATGGGTCAGACTCACTCTATGCATTCCACACACTTAATTTGTCTAATCTTCTCCCAATCCCTATACAGTAATACTGCTGCCTAATTAAAGAAACTCAGGAAGAGATTGGAAATTTCTTCAGTCACACAGCTAATAAATGATAGAACTAGGATTCAAACTAGGATTCAGAATCTACACACTTCCCACCAACTCTATCAGCAGAATGAGTAGGATAGTCCCTATCTTGCAGTTATTACAAGGATCTTAAAAAGTGGCAGATGCAGAAGTGCTGAAATTCCGTGTCTGGCATGTGACCGATACTAAGAAATGTTACTTGAATCTGCTCTTGTGGAGCCAGATCTTCTGATTGCTGACCAGTCCTATTCCCTGCCACTATGCTACATCTCATTTTCGGGGGTAGATGGAGTTCTAAAGTTCCAACAAATACTTGACAAAATGTTTAACAAAATGGTAGGAAAATCACTCAATTAGAACGTAATGAGAAACTTCAGTGAAATCTTAGGCTAAACTTCGCCAAAACGACAGGCATAATTGCTATGTGGCTGAGTACATATTCACAAACATAATGAGAAGAATCAACCTTTGGGGTAAAACGGTGTTAGCTGGTCTCATTCCTGTTAAGGGTTAAGAGGTAGTTAGCATTATTAGCTTTATAATTTCCCTTCTCAAGAAAATACTCCAAAGTAAAATAAAATAACCTTCCTGGAGATCTTAGAATTAAAGAAAAGTATAAGTCTAAAATTTATTTGCAAGTGTATCATCTACACCATCTGATACAAGTTGAGTTGAATAATATGCAGATTAGCACATCAGGGAGGTTCAGCAAAGTGCCCCATAATATGAAAAGTGGGTCCAGAATTTTCAGTGACAGAAAATGCAGGCTGGTATTATTATGAGAGGAATGTAAGGACTGGAGGAGGCCTGCACAACTAGCCAGCTGGGAAGTTTTGAGCTTCCAGATGTACAAGTAAAATGTATTCTGTCCCAGCTCAGGCTCAATGTCAACAGTGGCAATTGCTTCTCCATCTTTAATATCAATGATAATTCCAAGACAGTGGCAGCAATTCCAGGTCCCAATTAGTACCCATCTTTGTCAGCTCCATCCAGAGAGACTGGGTTGGGAGGAATACTAAAGATGCAGAGACCCTCCCAGTGCCTTTCACCATCTCAAGACTTGCCCAGATTTTCTGCTGGAGTGTATCCTCCCCTCATCCCACCTTCCCCAAGAAGGAATGAAGGCTTTAGCCCACTCCCATTCTCAAACAGAAAGATGAGGAACAGAAAGATATGATGCGTGTCTCTTGTTCTTTACATGTACTGTGTGTGTGTGTGTGTGTGTGTGTGATGTGTATATACATATTTACACTGCTGTCTCCAATCTACACAGAGCTTTCTTTAAAAATAATAAGCATTATGTGTGGCATCCATTTGCCTGACTTAAGTACCTGAATTAAAGCATCTCTGCCTTAGCAAAGTCCAATTCTGCTGAGCACATTCTCCTGCTGAGAAACAGGCTGAACCCTGATGATTACTAAATAAGAACATAATTAATTATTTCTTCAACTGAACAGTCCTGAATTCTACCACAAATCAATCAGTTCTTCTAGCCTAAGAAGCTCTGACTCTATTTTAGCTCAATGAAAACAAAATCAATGAAGGCCAATTACAGCCCATCTCGTTAGAGTATGCAAACGGTGTGCCATACAAATGTGCAGCCATAACCTCTGGAGCCTCAAGGAGGCTGACGGAGCCAATTGTGGGCTGCTGCTGGCCCCTAGCTGCTCAGGCCTCACAGTATACAGCCACACCTAGAATCTGCAAGTGGAAAACCAAGCAAAGTTTCCTTCATTCATTCTTCTACCAAATAGGTATGTGGAGGATCCTGTGCAGAAGGCATCATGTTGGGTCATGAGGGTGCTGGGGGCAAGTCTGAGAGCAGATCCTGGGTTTTCAGGAGTGTCTATATTCTAGTGTCACAGTATTCTGCATCTGTAAGGTGGTTTCCTGATAATTCATGTCTACAGCCTCATTATGTAGTGCCTAGAAATTTCTGAGAGAGAATATATACATGTCACAAACAACCAGGCAAGCCTCAGGGTCAGACACGGGTTTAGAAGCACAAAACCCTGAGAGGATGTAAAATAAAGTTCACCTGCTCCCCAAGATTCTCTGACACCACACGTAGCCACAGGGCTGAGGTTTCTACAATTGCTATCACTTTTTGGAACTAAGACTTTACATTCTAGAAAGCTCCTGTTAATACAAAGGCATCAGATAGAAAGAGTAGGTCACTAAGCTTCTGTCTTCCAAACTTCAAGTGTTCTGCATATCACATCTCTATTTTTTCCACATCATAGTATGACCCAAAGTATTATGGTTTGTTTGCCATATTTTGTTGAATCTAAAATGCCCCGATGTTGATTTTTCCTGATTTGACCACAGTCCAAGGTCATACTGGAGGCTTACAGCACGGTGAGGGCATGGCCTGCCCTGCTCCATGGGCATCATAAGATGACACCAACTGTGTGATGCCTCAGAGACATTAATATAGTGGGGAAAAACATTAATCTTTAGAATCTATGGAACAGATGAACAGGGTTTTTTTTAATCAATGTTTTTTTACTTAAACTTCTTTTTTTTTTAAGAAATTTTTTTTACATTGCCTTGGAAAACCAGTATCACTGACATAAATAAAAGGGAATTGTGTAAATAAATACAATGAGAATTTTTTTAATATTTAAAAATTTCTGGCTAGTATAATTAATTAGGATGTACATTTTTTTATTTATGCCCCTTCCTAGTGTGTATATTATACTTCAACACCAAAAAAGCCTAAGAAATAATTCTAACTCCCATGGCTTTGAGCCTGATTCCTACACTTCCTTTGTCAAAAAGAGAGATTAACAACTGTTAAAGGATTAAAAAACACACTAGCACCAAAATGAAACTTTCTCTTCCACTCAGTCAGAAAGACTAGAGAAGAAATTGAAAAGGGAATAATTGTGACTCTTCATGATTCAATGTTATGTAAAGCCACGTTCACACACCACTCAAATGTGTTCTCCCTCATACATTAGACCCACAGTGCCACTTGTTAAGAGACACTGAAGAACCATGAGCCCCCTTAGAGTTTACCAGAATTAATAAACTGTCAATTTGGAAAGTGAAGTAAAGGATCACAGGGAATGGGACAGAGGAAAGGTACATTTTGACAGGTATGTGAGGAGTAAGCCCAAGACATTGTCAACGCAGAGAAAGCAGTCTGAGGGAAAGTATCAAAGTGAGCTAGGAGGAGGTGCTGAGCGGCCAGGAGGAACAATATAAATGCTCTGGGCATCCGGGGAAGAGAGGTTCTGGGGTGTGTCCATGGAAAAAGAAGATAAAGAGCAATTCAGAGGAGTAAGAAACAAATCTGGCCAGTTTAAGAAAATCATGACAGAATTCCCATTGAAATGGGCCCTGTTTACCATTGACTCTTGAAACATTGCTCCTCCACCGAATCAGGGAACAGAAGGTTCTGTGATAACAGAGGAAAACAGTATGTACTTACAGACCCCAGATTACTATGCTATGGATTGGTGGGAAAACCAGCCCTCTGTTCTGGTATTTAATCATTGTTAGTTTAGTTCTATTTTGGTCTAACTCTCTTAATATGAATATATACCAACTCCACCATGCTCTCCTCTAGAAAATATGAAAAACAGTTTGCCAGAGGGGTTTTCACAATAACCCTTCTTATACATTAGCTGTCTCTTTTCTAAACAAAACAACCCACTTCCTGTAAGCTAAGATATGCCTACTGAGATAGAGTCCACTTAGGAGGCAAAGCCTGGACATTCCAAGTCAGCGTCATCCGGGCGTTTAGATTCTTTACCAAAAGGATGTAGGAGTGGAGATTTAACCTTTTACCCCCGCCATTGGTCTTTCACATATTTTATATTCCATTCTTCATTCTGTATTACTTTCCCTGAACCTACTCATCTCTTTTAATACACAGCAACCAAAATGGGTAATTATACTCTAAATAACAGTTGATCGGAGCCAAGCGTATCCTTGCCCTTTTCTTGTCATAATCCTGTTAATACACCTCTCAGTCATGTTCTCTTTTTAAAATAATTGCATTACAAATTGCTGACTCATATTCAATTTATGGTCCCCCGTACTTCAGCCAATTCTTTTAGTACCTTTGGATGCAAATCACCAGGGCCTGCACGTTTAGATACAGATCTCACTCATTTAAAGTATCATCCTCCAAGTCTTCTTTTTCCCTTTCCATTCTCCTACAGCATGCATTACCTATTTCCAGAGCCCCAATCAGCTGATCATGCAGAAGGGTTTTTAAAAAAGATATTGAATACCCTGTGGCCTTTTGATGTAATCGCTGAGTCTCTCTCTTTCCTATCTAATTAAAGGACAACACTGCTGTAGTCCTTTCTTGCTCCTGATAGAGTAAAAAAGAGAATGTTCCATTTCAACTTTGGAAGTTGCATCTCATTTCCTGCCTTAGTAATTCTGACCTTACTTTTATGAACCTTTCTGCAGGCATTTGTCCTTGAAGTTTCAGTTTTCTCTAGAAGTTTATGGAATTTTTTGATAAATCAATTAGATTTGTGTTTTATGTTTCCAACCTTTTTAGACTTGTCTGTAAACCTGTTCTCCCTCTTGTCCTTGACAAAGTTCTGATAATTCACTTGAAGAAATCTAATCTGATATTTAAGTAATTAGTTGAAAAAAGAGATGAAAGGAAGGAAACCAACATAATATTGTATAACTATATTCCAATAAAAAAATTTTTAAGTTTTTTAAAGAGATGAAAGGAAGAACCCAAATGCGCAGAAAGCTTATTAAGAAAATATGTCATGTCATTGCTGAGATTTTTTTCAACACTGAAGGATACATGATTACTTTTATTAGAAATATTTTCTTCCTTTAAATCCACAGTACTTCCCTTTTCTAAAATATCTCTGAGAAAGATCTCCACGCGTTCTCCACCGACCCAATGCCAACTTTGTTCTTGCCAGTCCTCCTTCTGCTCTTAAACTAAATTTCTCACCACCTGAGCCTGTTTCCTCCTGTAATGTCCCCAGCATGTGAGAATGAAAACTACATTGTTACTATTCTTAATATAACCTCAAGTTTTATTTAATAGAGTTCAGTGACCACTTCTCAACACCCCCATGCCAATACATTCTTCCAAACTCCACAGGCAACTTCAATAGCCCCACTTGCTGGCCACTCTTACCAACCTGCAGGCTCTTGTCCATGCTATAGCAGGGATCATTTTGAGATACAAACTACATCAAGCTGATTCTTTGCTCTTAGTGTTCTATTGGCTTCTCTTCACACCCATAATAAAATCTAAACTCCTTATCACGGCCCACAGGCCTTGCATCCTCTGACCCCTGACCACCCTCCTTTCTGCGCATTTTGGCGCTGGGGCCTCTGCACTTACCATCCCCTGCCTGCAACACTTTTTCCCTCCACATCGTTATCTGCATAAATGTGATCTCACATTGCACTCCTTCTGACCTGCTTTATTTGCCCCATTCCAATGACCACTCCTGGTATTGTATTTATTATACATGTGTGCATTTGTGCAGTATGTCTCCTTACTAGAATCTAAGTTCTGGGAAGGCAGGGATTCTATCTGTTTTGTTCTCTGCTGTATTTCCAGGAACTGAAACAGTGCCTGGCATACAGCAAAGACTCAAAAATAATTTTGGAGAAGTTAAATAATGAAACAAGCCCTAATCTTTTTACCCCGGAATGTATCACATTCCTTCAGGTACACAAATTAAACACCATGATGAGGAGCAGTGTGTTTGGAACTCATGTCTTTGCTCCTATCAGAAGCACCTCACAAAAGTGTTTGACTTTATAATGTTAATGCAGCTTGGAAATGTCTGCTGTGGACACTATTCTGACTCATTCATTACAAGCTCACTAGGGAAAATAATTTGCAGTTTGTCTACAGAGGAAGATTTTGCTTTGCCCACTGCTCTTTGCAAAGATCAAAAAGGAAAGCATTGACCATGGTTCAAGAGAGGTAAGACACTGAGGAAATAGTCATCCTGGACTGAATTATGAACTCTAGGAAAGCATGAGAAGCATGCCAAGTACTGAAAAGAAGGCTAGAGTAAGGATGCTACCTGGAGAATGTGTTCCTTATCTGTGTCCACAGCTACCTCTTCCAGGGAATGAAAAGCCCAAATCAAAATTACAATGTGCTTTTAATCTAACATTAGGTCTATTCTAGAATAAAAGCCTAAGGGTGAAAAAATTATCTAGGATACATTTGGACTATTTTCATGAGCATTCATACTAAAAAAAAGAAAAATTCTCAATTGTGAAATCAAAAATAATTTTTTTTCAAACTAGAAAGTCCCCCTTATATTTCCCAATGTTTCACTACCATTAAAACTCAAGATGCGATCTATTTAGCAATTATCCATCATACATCCCAGTAGTCAGCTAAGAAAGGATCAACAAATATTTGTTGTACAATTACTATGTCCTTGGTACTGGGGAAATAGCATTAATGGCAGCGGGAGGTGGGTGACAGGGGGCTGAAAGATGTGGTCTCTGACCCCATAGAGATTACAGGCCATTGTCTTCATCGGTTAGGCTTCAAGCACTACAGTCTACGGTGTTCCCACTAAAAAGAGAGTTGATTATGACCCAATCATCCAAGAGTGGCCAAAGGTTCTGAAGAGAAACAATTTGGGCACTTATCTGGCCACAGTTACTGGGGAAGTAATGGTTTCCCAAGTGTATTATGAAATAAACAGCTCCATAAAATTCATCATTATAAATAGGCTCATCTGTGTGTGAGAATTTGAGTTGTTACTTATTTCTTACTGAGGTTTTAATGGGTTTGGGTTTTTAAATAGTTTTAAAGGACAGGGACTGTTTCTCCCAATGATGTTTAAATTGCCTTTTCTCTCTAAGCGTACCTGGTGTTAGCAAAATGCTAGCCTTGAAACAATTCAGGTGCTTGTTAGAGTTCACTGAATTAGTCATAGGATCAAAAGAGTGTGAACGTGAAGTTTATGCTTATACTCACATGCCATTCTTTCCAACGACATACAAAAACAAGCTTAACAGAAAAGAAAACTGAAGCCTTCCCAATTTTCCACTGTGTAAACCACTGCGGTGGAAATACTAGATTGGCTTGCTTAACACTCACTCCAACCTCTGTCTACCTTGCTTTCAGAAGCTGGAAAAATAAAAACTCCATTTCTCTGACTGCTTTGAAGATGTGTGTGGGCAAGACCCAGACTCAAACCTGAGTTAAGTGGGGAGCAAGGGTCTCACTTTGCTCATGCAGATTTAGCAGAAGATCAAGGCTCTGGAGCCAACCTCCTGACCCCTAGATTTTGGCTCAGGTGGTGTGTTCCTGAACCAGCAGTGGAGATGGTGGCTTCCTGACCCCAGACTCACAGCCCAGGGAACATGACCCTGGAACGAGCAGGAGGCCCAGTGGCCTCCTGATTTCCCAACTTCCCGCTTGTGCCACAGTCAGAGTTCTTTAGCCAGGCCAGGTTGGGTCTCCTTTTGGCAACAGCTGCCGGGAGGCCAGCTGGTGCCTGCTCCTCCAATCCTTCCAATGGTTTTGTAAACACACTACTCCCTGTGTTAATCTACTTCTGCTTAAAAAAGCTGAAGTGGTTTCTCCAATCCAACCATTCCCTGACTGATAGAACCCCTAATCATAACTTTACCCTGGAATTAATTCAGTCAAAACTGGAAAGCCTCTGCTTTTTCTGTCTATAGAAAATGTTCTCTGAGTCTTATCTAAACACTGCTTTGTATGATATTTCAGATGACTTTAATAACCGTTTAAAAAAGAACATAAAATTCCTTTTATGTCTCATTGTCCTTTCTGCTCCTCCATTTCGAGTCAGCCTCCATTTCCTGGGGCATGGGAAGCTCCTTGAAGTAGATCTGTTAATGCAAGGGTAATAAAAGCAAGACGTGCCTTGAAAACATTGGAAGGGGGCTGGGTGGGGAAGACTGGAATTAAAAAACTCCCCATTTTTACTTTGGTGCAAATTATTTTGTTTAAAAACTTCACCTGAGAAACACCAAAATCTAGGGTTCTGTACTTGTTTTAAGACAGAACACTAGTGATAATGTGGTCAAGCCTTCCAGAGCTGAGAGAAAGAGGCCTTTAGTTCTTTGTAATGTTTACATCAAACACCACCTGCCAGCATGTGGAGCAAAATCATCACCATCACCACCATCATCATCAGTAATTACCATTGCTCTGACTTGTTCAGAGTGTATGCTGTGCAAGACTATATGCTACATCAATGATTGCTTCCAAACCTCTCACCACTCCTGAGACACTATTTCAGTTCTACAGATGAACACACACACAGAAAGTTCATTCCCCAGGATTAACTCTAAAAACAGTAATCCTTCCAGTACATGCACTCACTCCATCCAGCATTGAATAAATCTCTGAGCACCTGGAAGGGGCCACGCTTCCCAGGAGCCATGCCTTCCATGGACTAACACAGAAGATTTAGCTATGAATTGGCAAGACACAGGTCTAGAGCCCACTCACTTCTAGAAACAGAAGACGTCCAGTCAGGCCCACTGCCATTGCTCGGGAAGCTTCACGTGTTCAGCTCCAGGCATCAGGACCATCTCTTTTAAAGAACACCTTGCTTTGGTTCAGATCTTTTCACTTTGCTTTTCATTGAATTTGAGTTTACAACCAAGCACTGCTACTTATTAGCTATGTAAACTTGGGCAAGTTATTTAAACTCTCTTAGCCTATTTCCTCATCCTTAAAAAGTGGGTGTAAATAAAACCATCTTCCTCCTAGTGGTTATTATGACGATTAGAGATAAGATTGTAAATAGAGCACTTAGAGGGCCGGCACCTAGTAACACTTCCTACGTGTCAATGATGGTCAGTGTTACCATTACTGCTATTATTACTATCGTACTGCCCAGCGTGAGAAGTGTGCAGAGTATTTACTATTTACAAGAGTATGAGAAAATTTTAGGGCATATATGCTTTTCTCAGGACGAGAAGGCACAGGAACAGACTATAGAGCTCATTCATTTAATCTAACTTGGTTTAAAGCTTAAAGGCTCTAGTCAGTTCCTGATCCCCAAATCCAAGGATTACTATAGTTTGCTTTGATTGTCCACACCAATTTCTATCTCCCCAAATCAGAAGTCCAGACATTCCATTGGTCTGTCAAAAAATAAGTCCCTTTGTAACAGACTGTGCTATACCCCTCGAAGTCCAACTTTAGGATGGAGGGATTTATTCCCCCAACTGCTGCACATGCTGCCTTCCACTAACTCTCAGCACCCAGCCCTTGGGAACTGCCCTCAGCTGGCTAAATGCGATCATCTCAGCCAATCTGACCCTCTTTCCAGGGTCAGTCTGCATTCAATGACTGGTTGATGCAGGGACATGAAAATCCAGGCTCTGAGCCCCAACTGGGGACAGTTCCAAAGGATTGTTGCAGATGCAGAGTTCCCCATGAGGTCAGCCACATGGCAGCCCACCTGCTCCCTCTGCCCAGCTCCTCCCCAGCAGGTGTGAATCCGAGGAGCTAACAAACACTGTGCATGCTAATCTCTGACTTCTGGGAATCAAACCTGCAAAATCCATTCTGATTACTTCCAAACCTCACACCACTCCTGAGACACTATTTCCATTCTATAGATGAACACACACACAGAAAGTACATTCCCCAGGATTAACTCTAAAAACAGTAATCCTTCCAGTACATGCACTCACTTCATCCAGCATTGAATAAATCTCTGAGCACCTGGAAGGGGCCACGCTTCCCAGGGGCCATGCCTTCCATGGACTAACACAGAAGATTTAGATGAATATCAACTCCATGTTTGCTGCATGTCAAAGCCACTCTCTTCATAGATACCAGTTCTAGCTCAACACAGTGGGCTCCTCTCCAGCTCCTGCTCATCATAAGCAGTGCGCTCTTACTGGGTCCTATGCCTCAGGAGTTCCACCCCTTTTCATGGCGACTCTGTTGCTGAAGAGCTTCCAAAGCAGTCTGCTTACAAACCTGCTGTAAGAAGTTTAGTATCATGACTCTGTCAGCTTCTTCTTTACATCTTACCTGTCTTCCATCATTCATGGATCTGTGGTAGAGCATGTGCAAATAATGCTTCTCCCAAAGCCTTACTCATTTAGGGCTTAGTGAGGGATTGGGCTCATGAGGCCTGGCTCCACCTCACTTAGGGTAAGTCCTCTCACATGAGGCTCGCCGGCACTTTGCACAGAGAGACTTCCGTCAGGCCTCAGGAACCCTGCTGCCCCCACAGCAGATGCTCAGGCAGCCTGTGCCGGTGCACGGGATTTACCACAAGCTGCTTCCTGGTGTGTTCCAGTGCAAGGTGAGCGTAAACATTCACCTTCCAAGCAGAATATTATCCAATTCAGCCCAGTTTGTAGCTGTAGTTTTAAAAAGACTGAACAATTCCTACTTTCCTTTGAAACCAAAACAATCCTATGAGCAGCAGAATTCACTCACATGAGGATGACCTCCACACATTCACTCTCTGGCCTGCGTAGTTTCCAGCTGCCCAGTAGGGAGGACAAGACACAAGTTGGCTTGGCTGCCTAGGACAGGTGCTTCAGGTGTGTCTCTCTTCTCCTTGGGCACAAACTTGGGCTTAGGTGTTGTCTTGCCAATGGGTTTCAGCCCCGGGCAAGTTCACTATGGATTCAGGGAGACTGATGAATGACAATGGAACATTCTTGGGGTGAAAGGGTTTATTACCCCTCTTGTTCTCCTGGCAATAGGTAGAGCACTAGAATTACATCTGCCTCCTACAGCCTGCAGGTCTGTAATCCTCCTTCATCTCTGGCTCCACCCAGAGCCCTGGGCGGAGGGCTTTATACAATGACTCAGTCAATAATAGCTCATTGCCTACGGGTGTGGAATCATTAGCCTAGAGGCAGGCTGGTCACATCATCAAGTAGTTTAGGTTCAGGTGAGGATCCTGGCCATGGGAACCTTCACTTTATCCACACTGTGTCTACTTCCTGCTCTCATCTTGCCAGAGCACTTGAAGAGGATTAATTCTCCACAGCAGGATGAATTTCCCTCACGCAGAAAGTCCACTGAGCTGCTGCATGAAGAGAAGGGCAGAACGAACAGGGCTGTGTGGGGCTGTGTGGACGAGGTCCCTTGACATTCCAGCTCTTCCCCTTGTCACTCACATGCTCACACTGTGCGGGCAGCTGTCCAGGCCGTCTCCTCCAGGGTGGAGTGAGCAGGCCCTTCTACTTTCCAACCTGGCTATAGCTGAGGAGAGCAGACAGCACTTGAAGGGGAGAATAAACTATATCCCAGAGGATTCCCAGAAAGAATGCTATTACTTCTGAAGAAATCCTGGATAAACTATTTCTTAATGTAAGTTTAATTTTAATCCTAATGAATTTATCAAATGGATATTTTATACTTTAAATCATGTATCAACTAGCAAATGGTTCTCATAATTACATACATATCAATAAAAGGATGATTTTAGTTCAGGAGGACAAAATGGTTGCACAAACTGGCAAGAGAAACAGCTATCAAGTGATTTCATTACAGCAAATGAATACAGTAGCTGCTTTATTATTACAATGATAATAGTCATAGCTACTGTTTATTGGCTACTACCAGGAATTGTGTTATTTAAATTGCTTACATTTTCTCATTTAATCCTAGTGACTAATCTATAGTGAAAGAATTGTGCCCCTGTTCACACATAAGAAAACCGAAATTTGCAGCAATTAAGTGGATTGCCCAGGTTACACAGCTAGAAAGCAGTGGGAAAAGGGATTCCAATAAAGGACTGTCTGACTCTGCCCTTAACCTCTTCTCATTGGCTGTTGGCCACTTTTTACACCTCTGTAACAGAAGCCAGGGTAGGCATCCTGCCTCGGCCGTGCTCTCTCCTCCTTCTGTTGGTGACTGTAATCTGCGCCAGGCCTGCGCGTCCTAAATTTTCCCAGACCACTGCCCGGCCTCATTCCCCAGGCTGCCTGCCTGAAGCCCCTCGCCTGGTTTCTCCGCAGGTAGGCCACCTGCCTGGCCAAGCTCACAGCTCCCTCCCCTCTCACTCAAGGCCACTTCTATGTGGATGCACTTCTCAGACGTTAAAGCCTGTTTCCCCAGGCTTGCTACTCACTTTTGATATTAGAGACAAATACATGAGAGTCCAATTTATTTCCATCTTCAAAATTTTCAAGAAAGCCAATAAAGCTTTCAACAAAGCCCAAGTCTTTTATCTGGAATTGAGGACAACGTCTTTCTGACTCAAGGGCTCTTGCGTATTTTTATCTCCTTAGATACTCAGTTATCACCGAGTTATGTGCATGGCATTTGTGAACTACTAGTATTTTATTTCTGATTAGATGAGGAATGTCTGAGCACAGATCACTTACTCCCTCCTGAACTCTCACGGCTGTGTCAGGGCCCTGGTAACACTTGGCTTACCAGTTCCTTTAGACTTAACTTGCCACCTACTCCAGAAAGAAAACTCACCAAGGGCAAGAGATGTTAGTTTGCTAATTTTCTGTCCTTGGAGGTCTGTGATGTAAGAAGTGCTCAAAAAAACAGTTTTTGACTTGAATGTTACCCTTTCTCTCATACAGAAACAAAGTCCAGAGAAAACCTGTCCTCTAGGGAGGCCAACTTATCCTGGTTTGACAGAGACTTTCCCAGGTTTGGCACTGAAAGTCACATGCCCTGAGAAAACTCCAGTGCCCAGCCGCCCTGTCACCCTCCCCAGCATACGTACATTTACTTGAAGGTCAGTCCTTTCCCCCAGTCTGGAAGGAGACGCTGAGAAAAAACAAAATTATCATACATAACTGTTTGGACTTTCCCCAAAAAAACATAAAATGGAATCTAACATAGGTATAGAGACATAATTAGCTACAAGATAAATTTAAAAAGAAAACAAGATTTTAGCCCTAAAGATATTTTTTTCTATTTCTTTCAAAGAACTTCACATGGCGGCATCATGGCGGAAAGAATGCAGACCCTCCATGGGCGCTGTCACCTCTTAGGACACCAATTGATGTGAATTAAACAGCACCTGTGTGATTTTAGCAGCATACTGTGCACATGTTTAAAAAATCAATTTTTCTTAAGAGACAAAGGGTTAAGGAGAGGTCACAAGCCCAATTGGAGAGCCTAAAAGCCAGATATTATTTTTGAGAAACAGTAATAGCCTGGTGATCAGTTCAAGAAAATCACAGTCATTCAAGATGATGTCTTACATGTACTGGCTTCTCTGTAAAATGAATTTACCTTTTCATTATTATTTACTGAGTGAGCTAGCATTTCATTTGTATGGATTTTATCCAGCAACTAGAGGGGAAAAAAAACACACACACAGAAAATCTAATAAAAAGATGAAGCTGCTGTACAATATTTTGAGTCTGTATCCTGCCTTTTGATGTCACGTTTCTGTCTTTTTTATGATGTTCATTTTAGGAAATGAAAAAAAATGTATACATATGAAGGCATGCATTTTATGTACTCCAATTGACAGCAAATTTAACCTGACAAGTTACAGAGATGTACTTTTCAGAAATGACAGCAACAAAATAGTGGCAAAAAAAAATCACATCCTCACAAGCAGGTTGGTCACACTGGTTTATCGTTTGAGTGATAATGTAGACCCTTGTCTGTCTAGTACAGGCATTTCAGTTCTACCACTGCAAGAGAGGTGATGGAAATACAGTACAGTCAGGTTTGGCACGTGGTGCTGTTCCCCATGCAGGAAGCTGAAAGTTAAAGCATGTTCATTATCGAGTCCTCTCCTGCTCTACACCCCAACCTTTCCATTTCTCATCCTCCATGATGAGATGGTTAACTCCTGGATGGTAGAGAGCATCACAATTAAACATCTTGCTTTTAATATCATTGCTTTATGCTGCCATCCATGTCAGAGTTCACTAAAAAGCCTTTAAAAATTAAAATCTCTTAGACAATGGTTTTCCAACGTGTGCACCCCAAGGGGCCACAGAGTGCTACAAAGGGTCTATGACTCTATTTTGGATTTTCCCAATCAACAGACACAAAGAATATAGCTACTGGAAACAATCCAGGTATTATCTATCATCGGATGAATGGAGAAGAAGCAAAATGTGGTAAATACATACAATATATTGTGATTCAGTCTTAAAAAGGAAGGAAACTCTGACATATGCTCAACATGGACGAACCTTAAAGACATTAAGCCAAGTGAAGTAAACCAGCCACAAAAGACAAATACTGTATGATTTCACTGACATGAGGTACTTAGAGCAGTGGAATTCTTAGAGCCAAGTAGAATCACCAGGGGCTGGCAGGGGTGGGGGAACAGAGAGTTACTGTTTAATGGGTATGAACTTTCAGTTTTACAAGGTGAAACAAGTTCTGGAGATGGATGATGGTTATGGTTGCATAACAGCATGGATGTGTTTAATACCACAGGACTGTACACTTGAACATGGTTACAATGGTAAACTTTCATGCTTTGTGTATTTTACCAAAATTTAAAAGTTGGAAAAAATATATACATAGCTACTATCATATAAGATTCCTAAACTTTTTACAAGAAAAACCTGAGTCTTCATACTCAAAAAGGTTGGGAACCACCAGTCTAGTGGGAAAAATATCAGTGGGAAGCATAGAAGCTGTGTTTTTATCCTATCATAGAGAGTAACTGGCCTTTGGAGCCTAAGGAAGTCATTTGTCTTCTCTAGGCCTCTGTCTCTACATCAGATTAATGAGGATAGGTGTAGGGAAAGCTCACTGCAAAGTTTAAAAATACCCTTCAAAGGAAATAGTTACGGATTATCCAGCTTCCTGTCCCATTGTCAATAATCAATACCTCTGATATGAGATTAGCCATATTCATTGTTGAGTAAGTACCAAATCCACCTGTAATCATAATTAGGAACCCCGAATTCATTGATCAGGATTATTCATTCCAGGACTATCCCTGGTTGTCAGTCCTTGACCACATGGTGGTTCTCTAACTCTTCAGAAAACTTACCTGTCAAATGACAGCTCACTGCATCCAAATACATGAAATGATTTTCCCTTTTAATCAGTGAGCCATCTGGGTGTCTGTACCACCCAGATCCAGAGCCATGGAGTCAGCTGCAAACCTTATGGGTCCATCAGGAGAGAGTCAACAGTTTCTCAGTACTCCCAGCCTCCTGGAGCAGAGGAAAAAGCTGGGCCATATGTCACTGGAGAGGGAAGATGGGACAGGTATTGGCTAATTTTCCACACCAGCTATTACAAAATCTCCAGGCTTGTATACCTGTTTGCTTATTTCCTCTAATTCAGGAACTCAAGCTAAACCTAAATCTTAACTTGAGTTGAAAATCAAAATTCAAGCTAAAATCAACAATAAAATCGGAGTAATTCTGAAGAGTGGTCTTTGAAGCAACATGGTATTGTCCACTTTAAAGATAAATTTCAGAATTTCAATACTAAAAAACTATCTGAAACCACAGCTCTATGGTCCATCTTGATGGATATAAAATAGCATTATTGTTTGTATGAAATAACATTACGGAGGAAAAATGGAATATAAAATGGTACTTTTAAGACAAAGTAGTAGAGTGATTGATTGTAACTATGTAGAATGCTTATATACACATTAGTAAAGATAGATTATTTTAAATAATATAATGGTTTAATATTTATTATTTTTGGTAAATTTGTTTTAAGTTTTGAAGGAAATTAGAATGAAAGAAAGATGTGCAGAAAGATTCAATACAAGTTAAGCGGAACCAGTTTTAAAAAGTGGCCCTGCAATCCTAGCCCATAAAAAATCTCCCTTAGAAACCTCTGACATCCTCAGGGTGAAATGTTCCTAATTCAGTGACCATTTCATCATCTGAATCCAATGGGTGTCACCCTTGTCCTCAACACCCCACCACCTCCTTCACTTTTGTTGTTCTTTGCTTTGCCCAGATCAGAAGTCGCAAGTTAATAGAGAACCTAAAGTCCAGCCCCACTGGAAATGGGTAACTCCCCCCAACAACAAATGTTTGGTTAGGTGGTATTATCTGCCAGGGCTGGAGGGACACAAAGCCAATCACAAGAGGAGTGTCTGCTGTATGTTAATGCTGACCTTCTCTGGAACAACGTGCTCTCTTTAGCTTCTACACATGTCTAATCACTAGGGAATTGTCTAGCTACACGAATTTTTCACATTTGTCAGCTAAATCAGTGCTCCAAATGCACAATGCAACACTTAGAAACATTATGTGAATTTATTAAATTCTCTGGAGGACTTTGGGTCCATAAAGGAGTAAATTGATTACAGGGAACCGAGGCTATAATATTTTCATCAGCAACAAAAGCAGTCATGCTCCCATATTGTCCATGGCATGTGAAGAGAAACCGTTCCTCATTTCACTTACACCAACAAGCTGAGGATCACACAGCAGATGAGGAGAAGGCTTTGGGCTGCAGCAACACAATTCATCATTTAATCAGTTTCTTTTAGAATGCCAGCTTTCTGGTGCATCAGCTATAAGAAAACATGTGAGAAATATAAATAGCCTCTTTTTACTCTGGATTTGCCTACGAATGCTTCCAGACCTAGCCCTTGAGATCATCTGCTCATTGGTTCTACCATGAAATTGCCTATTGCCATTGCTATCAAAATGAGAAGCATTAGGAACAAGCCAAGAGGAGATGACTCGTCGATATTGGTGACAAAATTTTGATACTAAACTTCCTTACCTGTGATTTAGTGACTGTGTGACTGACTACCAATACTCCCTCCAAACAGGGAAGGGACAGTCCTAATATTTCTAAGATTCATAATATGTCAGGAATTACTATAGTTTGCTTTCCCATACGTTATCCTATTTCAAGCATTGTAACACCTTATGAGCTAGGAATTATAATTCCTGTTTTTAAGTGAGAAACCCAAGACTTAGAGTAGTTAATCTTGCAGAAGGTAATTGGGCATCTTTCTGCTGCTGTGTGGGGCAGTTTTCACCATCTTGAATATTTCTGGATAATGAGGAGAGGGTGAATCTGGGGCAATCCTGTTAGTGTCTTGGCACCAAAGGGGTCATTTTGCAACCTCCTCATAGAGTATGGCTTTGACCATTTCACATTTCACTGTCTTTGAATCTTCTGCTAGCATCCTAGAAAAGGGTATGATTTGAAAATCCATGTATGACAAGCAATAATTTTTTAAACCTATCACTAGAGTTTTAATAAATGTAAAATGACCAGAGTCCTTCCCTCTGTTTGAAGAGTAGTAGTACAGGAGCCATCATCAATGGGTGGGATTCTTGCTCCTCTGCAGCCTCCAGGCTAGTAGACAAGGTCTCCCTATGAGAGAATCAGGGACCTTGCTACAGAAAGGACCACAGATTTAGGGACCATAGACCCCTTTCGTTGCACCACAGCTCTTGCACCAAGACCCTTAGCTGTGATGGAGAAGAAGCAGGGTCTCCATAAGGCCTGACAACGTATGGGCTAAAGGCTAACATAGAAGGAAGGGCTGTGTTTTATTAATTTGTGGATTCCCAGTGCTTGGCAGACTGCCTGGTACACAGTAGACCCCCAATAAGTGTTTATTAAATTCAGTTGAAATATTAAGACAGCTCAGCAGTTTGTCAAGTTATACGTATCAGAGTATTAAGAATCACTTTGTGAGTTGTTTTTAAGTGTAGTAATTTGCAAGCATAAATGTGTTTGATATGTGATAATTCACAGAGACAAGTCCACCACTTCCCAGTTCATTTTAAAACTATATATTCAAACAAGTCTTGACCCTAGAGCAAAAACTAGCCATTATATCCAAATTTTTCCTGGCATATGTGCATATCCAGAAAAGTCTTTCAAAACTAGAATTATCCAGGCCACACCATAGCATATAACCAACTTGGAATTAGCCATTGTTTTGTGTATTTCTTTCCCCCTACTATTGACTATAGTTGTATGAATTACAGATGGTATTTCCCTCTGAGTTTTTTGCTTATGGAGGGAGGTGACTGGGTTTTTTCCCCCTTATTGCCTGTCTGAAACTAGAAAAGTCTTATCAACTGTTCAGAAACTAAACTAACTCAGTCTTTGATTAATGCAGTGAACTCCATTTACAGAGTCCAAATCCAAAAAGCATATTGTTATGTGAAACACCACCACCTACTGGGACCATTGTCACACTACACCTCATATTCTCAGCCTTTAAATCCATCTAAAATGCTCAACTACCTCCCTTTGGGAAACTTTGGCAAGTACCTTCACAAACAACCAATTTAGAAAGACTTCAAATCTGATGAATTTATTACTCTTTCTTCCTTTCTTGTAAACTACTCCATGCTCACAATATTTGCTTTAAAAAAGGAAAAGATCTGATCATTACCTTTTTTTCTTGGACCAAAAATTTGTAAAACACTAAAGTTTCTTTCAAGACTGACACCAGTATCAGATGGATTCAAAAAAACATTTAATGTCTTTTAACGAATCACTTAATTTAGTTCAGCAGTACCCTTCCATATGCAGTAAATTTATTTCTTACAAAACACCAAAACTAGTTTTAATCATAATCATATAGTTAGGTTTTTTTTCTCTGTGAACATTTATTCGTTCTTGATCAGAATATTCACTCAACAGATATTTACTGATCACTTAGGACTGGTAAACATATGGTTACCACAGTAAACAACATGGATCTTGCCCCTTCCCCACATAGAGTTTATTGCCTAGGAGAAAGAATAGACAACTCATATAATGTTCTAAGTTATATGACGAAAGAAACAGGGGGCTCCAGAACCATCCTGCAAGAGCATTTAACATAGTTCATGTCCCTCTACCCAGGGACAACATTCTAGCAGGCTATTGGTACCCTGGCCATATCCCCTCAACCCACACAGAAAGTCACCTGTAGCTTGGATAGTTCTACTTATTCTGATGGTTTCCTACATCAAGCACCTACCTCTCCCTGAGAACTTCTGCTAGGCACAAAGTGGGCCATCTAAAGCACCAGGGAATTAACACCCCCAAAGGAACACTCAAGCCGTACAAATGGGAATTCTTGCTGAATCCCTAGCTTCCCTTCCCCTCACTAGATAATATGGAAGTGCATTCCACTCAGGATATTAAGAGGTCCCCAGTGGAATGTATGTAGCTAGTATGTTGACATGACTATTGGATTTCAGCCAGCTTGATTAAGAGCATCCATCTTTCTCACAAATGTTGTGATATGATTAAGAAATAAGACCCAAGAATAAGGCAGATGTGGAGTGGATATTATGTCATTCATATTGGAGGATGTGGTCCATAATTTTAGGCAAGTGGATTCCATTACACTCATTCTGAGTATTCAACTACTTATCTTCTTAGTCACAAGCAACTCTGGAACTGGGCAAGCACTGGAGAGACAAGGCCTATCCCTGATATTTTATGGCAAAGAGAATCCGGGTAGAATGCATTCTGCAGGCAGGCTCACTCCCAAGATTAAAAGAGGTGCATCCAGGCCATGCAGTCACAGTTACTCCTTTGTATTCACCAGTCAGATAAGTGACTCCTCCCCCAGAAAGGAACAAAGAAAGGACAAAAAGGGCCAAAAGTATTAGGCTAGTGGAGCTCCCTTCATGTAAAATAAAACATCAGTGATGGGAAGAAGTGTCCCCACCACCACCCTGTCAACAACTCTTCAACTTAGTCTTCTGGTCCAGTGATACCCCCACAATGCCACTCAGTATAACAAGAAAAACAAAATCTTTTCATTTCCACATTCTCAATACTCTTTCCAAGTAATATTAATCTCCAGTTAAGACCACAGTAATCAATTACATGCACAATGATCATTTAATCGATGGTCTCTAAGACATTAATAAATGTATTTTATCCATATAATGCCTGCCTATAAAAGGCACTTAAGAAAAGCTTTGCTTTTTTCCAATTTTTCTTTCAGCATTTTTTGCACCATTACTAGGTGCTAACACAATTACTTGTTTAGTTGACCTTTCTGAAGACTGGTGTTATCCCCACTACTCAGATTGGGAAACTGAGACTTTGGTAAGTTAGACAACTTGCTGAAGGCCACACACCTAATAAGAGTGGAGTCAGGTTCAAACCTTGATCAATCTTATGCCAAACCCCATGCTCTCAAGCACCACACTATTCTTCCCCTGTAATCATTAAGCTAAATGCCTGTCTGAAAGTAAATCATTCACTTTGCTTTAAATTAGAAATACCATCAGGACAATGAGCTCTGAAACTAATTCATGAATAATGTAAATTGATTCCAATATCGTTTCATGATTAATTAGCCATCAAGGGCACAAATCAAACTCTGCTTAGAACAAAGACTAGAAAAACAAGAAACAGGAAGAAAATGGTTCCATCTTTTTAGAGAAACCATTAAGAATTATCTTCTAATCTGCAATCAATCCCAGTAATATCGCTCATTCTTTGAGGTTCTTTTTATCTCTATTCTCTGCATCAATGAGAGTCTTTTATTTCAGCGGTCTTGATTTTCCATAAGCACCACTTGTGAAACATATACAATTCTGGAAATGCAATAAATAGAACATACATACAAATACGCCATTCATACTGAAGTTGCAGTCCCTTACTATTTAGTATTAAAATTATTTTTCATATCTTCAAGTTGAGAGAACTCAGGGACATATTCCTAGATCCTAAAATGATACCTGAGAAATATTAGGGGCTCAAATAAGTGTTTATTTAAATAAATGAATGAATGTCTCTAAAGTGTTTGACTTACTCAAATGAGTCTGCCACAGAACTTTCCTCTTTGGGGAATTTTCAAAGGTATGTTAAGTAAACCCAAAATATGCCAATTCAAGTGAACTGACTTTGAGGTCAAGTGTTTTCCTTCCTCTAATAGAAATAAGATTGTTGGACCAAGAGAAGCCATTATGTCTGCACCAAAGAGGAATGCAAATTATCCAGAAATTCTAAGTTTGGCATTGAATTCATCAACTCTGTGTATCTTTGAGTTGTCTCCTTTGAGGAGGAGATGAGTTTATGTGCTTGCATTGTTCTCAAGAAACAAAATACTTTGGCACCTTCACAACTGCACTCATAGGGAACAGGTATGGGGTTAGCAGGTGCAGGCAGTAGTGTGTTGTGGCATCTCCTTCAGTCCGCTCATTTGCCCAGCAAGCACTCCCCCATACTCTGCTGCGAAGGTTACAGATCCGTGGCACCAAGGTCACTGCCCCGCCCCGACCTCAGGGGAGGATCCCCAGACTCCAGCCTCTCGGCACTGTGCCTCCTTCCCCTTATCACAGGCTGGTGCAAGGTCGGCATATGACCGCGTCAGGCCAGTCCCTCTCTGACATCCTTCTATTTGCACCTGAGTCATCATGCAGAAACCATTTGTAATCTTGACTCCTGACAACAATCTTCCCCAAAACAAGAGGGAAAAAAAAAAAACAGATGGAAATGAGAAATAGAGGGGGCGTGTTCTGGTGACACTGGGTCCCAGAGCTAGCGTCCAAGGCCTTGGCTCCTGCACCAACTCCTTGTGCTCCGTGAGGTTAACCCCTTTTCTTGCTTAAGCGAATTTGAAATAAGTTTCTGTCGCCTGAATGTGGAAGAGGCTTGATTAACAAACCAGGCCCTTGCCACAGCCAGATAATGTAACCATGCTTTACGACACTGGTTCTACGGCGACGTATTTCCAAGTCCAAACAGCCCAAAAGCCCTCATCAACTTGTTAAACACAATCTTTCTGCCAACTGGAGGATGAAACGCACTCAATATTCCTGATGTTGCCCACAAGATGGCGCTAAAGCATTCTGTCAAAGATTCACCACCACTCAGGTTAGCTTGCCAACTTTTAACGCTTTAATTATGCCCCACATAGATCCTATCAGGGTGCACAATCGTTCTGTTCTAGGTGATTCCAAAGGCATTCTGGTAGTCACAGTGCGACTCGCAGAGTATCTTACACTTAACGGTTTTCAGCGGATGGTCACATCACCAAAATGTTAAACAAATATTTTAAAAATGAGGTTTGTTCATTTCTTTCAAGGTAACAGATCTACCTGCAATGTGGCCAGAAAATTTAGTCATGTCAACATGCTGTATGACAGCTGAGATCACCAAGCCCCTGGTATGCACTCATGAAATTAGCCTGATTATGTCCTTTCTTCATAATAATAAAAATGTTTTTAAATTGTTTTCCCTGTTCACAATTTAGATTCACAAGTTTATGTCACTGTCTCTAAGCCAAATTTAGTGTCCAAGCTTGCCTTCAGTTTTCAGTTACAGCATACTACACATAAGGTCAACACAAAAAAATACTACATCTAACAAATTCTATATTTTGAACTATGTTTTAATGTATGTTTATGAAAATAGAAGGACAAGACCTCTTGGATAAAGTGTAAGAGTCCTACTGAAGGAATACAAGTTTGTGAACCCTCCTTATGGTAAAAAGTCCTCTGTTTCCCCTACTTTGATAGTAAAATACTATCCATATTATATCCTGAACACAGGCTGTACTTTTCCTTTTTAGCACTTGGCACAGTTTAGTATTATACATTTCTACTTAAATATTTGCTTGGTATTTCTTTCCCTCTCTACAGTTACTGTCTCCATGAAATAGGAACTCTCTGTTTTGTACCACTATGTACTTAGCACCTGTCAATGTGACTGAAGCTCAATAAATATTTACTGAATGAATAAGCAAATGAGATTGTCACAATTCTAAGTCAATTTCCTGAATACAGAAAGTTACTATAAAACAGGTGCAATTATTTATCAGGATACGATTTATGTCCTGATAAACAATGGCAGGTACACAGAACAGTTCCAGAGTCCAATTCCATCCAGGTTGGGAGAAAAGCCTCACATAGAGAGCCCAGGATCTGAACCAGCCGCTGGTATCCAACCCGTTTCCAGCACAGTCTCCTCTACCTGAGGAAGGGGCTGACTGAATAGCTGTGGATCTATTCCTGTCCCATCTAGAGTTGTCCCTAAATGCTTGGCCGTGGCGGATCACCCTTACCTGGTCCCCAACCTGACACAGTGCTCTTGACCAATTAACGTCTTTCTAAGTAACCGTTCTTCACTGCCTTTTCTCTCCTGTCACTGCTTCCTGATCTCAATCAGATTTCCCACACTTTCTACTAACTTTTTAGCCTGGCCCCAGCTTGTCTCCTGGGTAAAAAGAGCTTTTTCTTCACAAATCAGCATATGTACAAAAGTATTACCGGGAGGCTGCCCACAGCAAACGGGCTGTACTGCTAAGTACTTGCCAGGGATATTTAATTTTAAGCAATAGAAACTATCTCTGGATGACTTAAACTAGAAAGCAGTGTATGCTAAGGACATGTGGTAACCCATAAATTATAAGAAAAAAATGTAGAATCACACCTCAAGGAGGAAACAGGGCAGTTTTAAGGATTTGGGTAGCAGGAAATAATATAGTCTCTTCAAGATGCCCCCTCAAAGTGAACGAGTTCAGTCCATGGTCAGTCCTGTGGACACTTCACTCCAGATTCCAGTGTCTGAGAGAACATCTGACTGGCCTAGAGGGATCATGTGACCAACCCTTGACAAGAGACGGGGCACCCTGGCTGCCAGGCCCCTGAGAACCCAGTCGTGGGGGACCCTTCAGTTACTCAAAGGAAAGGAGGTAGATGATGTCCAGATGTCCATCAGAGCCTCCGAATTCCGGCGGGTCCTTGAGTGTGCTCTACCTTTGAGACAAATGAAGCATCCTCCCAGAAGCCTCCGCAGCGATGGGCTTGAGCTCTGCCCCTGGAAGTTTTCCTCCCAGGACACTTTGACCAATGATGAGTTAAGTGATGATGTCAGAAGGAAAATGGAAATTAAAATAGCCATAATCCAAATATCCAGAGCCAGATCCAGGCAAGCAGAAGCAAGTCACTCCATTTATTCATAGTGTCTTTATTAAACAGGACTATGCTCTGCTTTTTTTTTTTTCCCTCTTGGCTTTTAATTACTATTTCTCTGTATAAAAATCCCCTTCCTCCCCACCTCCCCACCCCAACACACACACACATGCACACATCTCTAGGCACTCTTTTCACTTAAAATAATAGGAAAGAGCTTCAATCTGGACATCAGTCTTTTCTTTTTCATCTGTAACAGCCTAACTCACATAGATCAATTAAGATAAACATATAAAGGGGCTTGGTAACTTGCTACATGAAGAGAACTCTAAGATAGTGTGTATATTGCTAATATATTATTTCTGAACCATTTTCCCCCTTTCAGGGCTTTTCTGCCCTTCTCCACTCCCTGTCCCTCCAGCAGCCTGATGACTAACAGGTTCTGGGGGATTTGGGGTAAGACAACAAAGAGCCTGGTAACCCACATCCTGAGAGGAGTTAACACTGAAAATAGTTTAATACGTTTAACTTTTCTCAGCTGTTGGGAGACTAGCTTCTCAACAAGTCTTGCTATTCTTGAATCTTCAATGGGGGGGGGGGCAATAAATAGCACCCCCCTTCTCTGCTTAAGACAGAACTGAGATAAATGAGTCAGCAGACAGAGAATCAAAATACAATTTTACTCATAAAGTCTGGGTGGAGAACAGGACCTACTGTGAGAGTCACCAGCCTTCCTAAGACCAAAGTCTCCACCTCGGAGCTGCATCTGCGGGAAAGCTGACTCACACACTGAGGTCACTGCCCGTCGGGGAAGGGCATGGCGACCAACCCCCATTTTCAAGTCTTCCAGTGAGTTCGTTTCCACCAATCCAGAAGCGTGTCTGTCACACACTGTTGGCATCTTTATTTTCACTAACTTCTAATTTAATTTAGTGTTTCTTTTGATTAAGAAGTTAGGCACAAACCACATGGTATGAGCAGTACCTGTGATCTACTGAACGAATCAGTATCACAAGTATTTTCACACTTTACACTGTGGCAGATACCAGGAACTATTTTATGAACTCATCACTTTCTTTCCAATTTCAGTAGTTATTAGACATACTTGCAGAAGACCTATTGGAGATATACATATAATATAAATTTTCAACTATTTTAACCATTTTATTTCTACATAATTGGTTTCCTTTGGGATGCTATTTATTCTATGCCTTGAAATATATTTTTTCTGAGCTTTCCCAGACTAGTACATGATTACATGGCATGATAAAAGGTAAGAATCCTTGTTCTAAGGGGAGTGAGTGTAGGATTTTAAGTCAAATGGCATATTTGTCCTTCATAAAGAAAACTCTGAAAACCTTTATAGAATGATCTAGGGTTAGGAGAAATTAACATGTCATACACAGTCCTTTACAATCTGGCACTCATGCCCCTTTGAAAATAATATTTTTCAAGGCATAGAATAAAAACCTGCCCTGCCTCTTGTCTTCCTTTCTCCCACATGGACCTGACCTTCTGCACACCTGGTCTTCTCACTATCTCCCAAATGCTTCACACGATTTCTCTAGGACTCTGAATGACTTGTCTCCTATGAATGACTGCCATCTTCTTTTCCATATGATGAGCACCTACACATTCTTCACAATCCAGTTCACATGATCCCCTTTGGAGATACCTTCTGTCATATTGCCATACCATAGCACCTTGGGTATAATCTAGCACAACATGTAGCACATGGCATTACTAGTAATCATGTCTCACTGTCTCCGGGACTAAGCCGTGGCATCAATTGTCCTAGTATCTGCAGGAATAGCCTGCCAGCCCTCTTAATGCTCACTCCAAGGCAGCTCTCATTCCCTAGTTGGCTCCCATTTAATTCCATGCCCCTGTTGGTAAATGTTGCATGCAACTTCATGCATGTATGTGGGTGAGCAGGGGGACATTTTGTCCATAAGTGTCACACCACCATTTCTGCTCTTCCTCAGCTAAGCCATATTAGCATTAGGGTGGGACAGAAGGACTGCTTTTCAAGGTTTCTGCCTTCAGACTTCACCCAGGAAACAAGGGGCAGGTCCTCTCTGCTACAACACCACCTAAAACATACTGGAAGTGTCTATTTTCTCATTCTCTCCCTCCACCATGTGGCCAAGTATAGGAATCCCATCTCAGGCACCCCCAGCATCAGAGCCTGTCATGTTCTCACTGAAGCCAAGGTTCACTTAGATTTTAATGCCTGTCAGATGGGGAATTGCTCCCATACCATTGTGCATCCTTCTCCAGATTACAGTCAGAAAATAAACTCAATGCTTAAGACTCCTTGATGCAGAAACTGACACTTTCTTTTTATTTTTAGCCACCATCTATTCAGCGTTTGTACGCCAAGCACTGTGCCATCACTACACAGTCATTGCCTCCCAGCACCCCTGAGCATTGCTGTGATTAGGCTCAGTTTACAAAGGAGTAACAGGAACTTCCAGAAGTTGGTTTACTTGCCCAGCATCATAGAGCTACCATAAATGGAGGGCCAATCTTCGTTTCCATGATGTTTGATGCCAGAGCCCAGACTCCTAACCTGAACCTAATATGTGTCAGACACCATGCTGAGGGCTGAGAATGCAAGAAAAAAGAAGGTACAATCTTTGGCCCTGAATTGATGAGTCTGCTAACCATACAAGCTACTGTTAGTCTGGGGCTATAACCTGCAGTGATGTTTCTGCCAGGTGAGGAACAAGGATTTCTCCTTTGACATCTACTGAATGGCAGCTACTCACTTATAGGCAATATCATTTAGTGCAAAGATCACAGGACTTAGGGTCTGAAGACTGGCTATAAGCTCAATTCTGCTAACTACTTATCAGTTATGAGTCCTGTGTTGACCCCTGTTCCCTATCTGCAAAAATATTAAAGGCCCTTCCTGGTTAGCTCACAGGACTATTGTAAATTTCAAAGAAGATCATAGTCTTGAAAGCCCTGAGCAAAAGGTTAGAATTATTGTAAATACCCATCTGAAGTCACATTGCATAGTCTCCTGCAAAGGTTTTCAAACCTTTTTATAAATAATTATAACCAGTTCATGCAAATTTAAGAAAGTAAGGCTCAGTAGTGGCTCATAGTGGGAGCAGAAATGTGGGAAAAGAAAGGAACTACAGATCAACACAATAGCATTGGTTGTATTCTGGCTCTTGAAGTCGATTGGTGTTTCCACGGGTGTTCAATTATTAGTAAGCTTCTTAACATATATAGCACAGATGTTCTTTTTTATATATTAAATATTGAATCATAAATGCTTGAGTGTTTAACAAGAAAATAAGGCATTATTAGAAAAAAGTTGAAAAGCAAGAAATTAGAAATATGTGGAGTATCTTCAGGGGAACTTTTGTGTTGGGGTTCCTTTTCAGAGGGAACTTCAGACCACACAATTCTGTGGGTGGAGAGGGGATAAAAGCAATATATCTAGCCTGCTGGTTTCTTTAAACTCAGATCTCACCGAGTCTCAACCTTAGAACAGTGTAGTGCCTGCTTTCCCCTTTCGAACAGTAGGAGACCATTTCCTCTTCCAAGAAAGAACTCTCCTCTAGTGGAGAAAGATAACATGTTTGTCATAACTACAAATTTACTAGAAGAACAACCGGGCTTTACACAGACCATCTGGAAAAGACCAATATTTCATACAAGCATGTGGGAAATTTCACTGACAACATATGCAGCTAAATTAACTGTCTTCAGCATTGCCAAAGGAGAACATTCCATTACACACAAGGAAGGTATTTCAACAATCACCTCAAAATAAATACATATCAATCTTTTCATTGAAGTACAACATATGTAAGGTGTAGCCTGTTTCTTTTCCATGTACTGACAACCAAATGTACATACAGCCTCTGCAGAGAGATGCCTTGGGCTCTGCTCCATAGGGAGAGCCTTGAAAACACTGAGCTTACACTAAAATAAATACGTCTTTCTGCAGCCTCCCCTGCTCGCACACCTTCCCCTCCTCTGAACACTTGATGTGAGTCATGGAAAAGTATCAGACAGGAAATCCAAAGTTCTAGACCTACCCCCATCACTAATTCACAGAGTGATCTCAAACAAGTCTTGTCACCTCTCCATTTTAGTTTTATCCCCTCTGAAATGAAGAAATAATTTCTTCCCTGGTTACACCCTTAGGACTTTTGTGAAAATACCATTAAACACCCCATGTTAGCATAGTATTTGACGAGGTAGTAAGTGTTTCCAATAGATTGTTTCATTCAGTCACAGAGCTTTACCCCCATTTTATAGACAAGAAAACTAATACTGTATTAGGGGGAAAATAGTGCTACAATAAATAAACATCAAAAAGTCAGTGGCTTAACATAATAAAGTTTATTTCACATTCATGTTAACAGTACAAACCGATGTTCCTGGTCACTTCTTAGCAACCTCATCCTGGCAGTAACCCAGATTACTTCCATTCACATCTCCTTCGTAAGAACCAATTAATGGCTCCACCTAGATGCAAGGGGGGACTGGAATGTGTAGCCCCTGGCGGGTCAGCCACTTCTCAATGACAATGTTATTCTGTGGAAGAAGTTAACATAATTTATGGTGAACAGTTAATCATCCCTCTCATGACAGAGTAGTTATGTAATGACCTCAAGGCTACACAATTGGTAGATGAGTATATTAACTATCTATTTCTGCAGGACACACTGCCACAAACTCAGTATTTCAAAGCAACCCACGTTTGTTTGTTTGTTACTCTAGGTCAGGAGTCTGGACATGGATTAGCTGGTTTCCACTTCAGTTTCAGGAGGCTGCAGTCAAGATTTTGGCCTGAGCTGAGGTCTCATCTGGAGCCACAATAAGAGAAAGATCCACCTTCCTGCTCACATGGTTCTTGGCGGCACTGGCTCCTTACCACTGTAGGATTCACGGCAGCATCCTTCCCAAAGCCAGCAATGGAGAAAGACCCTAGAGCGAGTAAGTTACCAAGACAGCGTGAAATACAGTGTACTGTAACCATGGGAATAACATCGAATCAACTTTGCTGCCTTTTACTGGCTACAGGCAAGTCACAGGTCCACACGCACTTCAGGGAAGGGGACCACACAGAAACATGAACACCAGAAGAGGGAACATGGGGCCACCTTAAACTTTGTTCTTCACAATGAGAAACACAAACCCTGATATTTTCTGACTACGAATCCAGTGTTCCTCCCATTTAATCATCTCTCCAGCTTTGGACTCCATAGTTCTACCCATAAAATGGGGATAATATTTGCATATAACATGCCCAGCTGTTGGGAAGAACAAATTAAATAGTGGATGTGGGTGCACTCTACAAGCTATAAAATGCAGTGTAAATTTAATGGGTATTTATGATTCTTTTATCTGCTCACTTGTGAAGTTTCTTTACTCTTCTTGCCCTTCTAAATCCTACTAAATCCTTCTAAATCCCTCAAAGACCATCTAAATGTTACCATGAAGCATATATATTAATTGGGATTAGGTTCCATTCATATAATAAGAAAACAAAACAATTACTCAAATAACACTGAAGGTAGAGCTGATAAGTTAGATTCACAAAGTCACTGGGACCCAGACTTCTTCCAGATCTCTCATCTGCTTTGCCTTGAGTGTGGTTCTTGTCAAGGCACAAAATGACTACTGGAGCTCCAGCCATTACACCCCTAAACTAGGAAACTAGAAAGAAAAAAATTTGTATAGATACTTCCCAGAAGTCCCATTCTACACTTGGATTCATGTTGACAAACACCTAGTCCACAGATATACTTGGTTGCAGCACAGCCTGGGGGGTACAGTTTTCATCTGGGTGTGCTTATATTTGGGATAAAATCAGGGTTCTGTTACTAAGACAAAGAGAATTAATTTAGGGAGAATAAGTGGTCTCTGCCATGGGATGTTTTAGAAACCTCAAGTGTACACATCTGCCTAGAGGAAAAGGGATAAGTAGGAATTTCAGTAGTTTGGAACCAAACTGTGATGAGCCTAGAATTCCAAGCTAAGGAGTTGGACTTCATTTGGTGTCTAATAATGGACTATGACATGATGAAACGTGTATTTTAAGAAGCTTATCTAATGGTGGCTTTAGACATGGAGAATTTTAGTTCTAGCAAGAGATTTTAAGCAAGAGATTTTTAAAGTCTGAATGCTGTTTGAATGGTGATGACAGAAAAGAAAAAATAAGAGAGAGGCTTTAAAGAAAAATTCAATTATGTGTAGAAAGCCCAACACTGGACAATAAGCAGAGAACCACAATCTCCCTCACCCCTATTTGAATCAGGATTCTTGAAATGCCAACAACCACTACTGACCAGCTACAGATCTACCAACACGGCAGGGGCCACACGCAGCCCCTCCACGAGGAGCACCAGCAGCCTGACTCACCCATCATGGCCCCCCTCACCTCAAGAGGCTGGGGACATCTAGCCCAAGACCAGGGAGAGAGCTGCAGGTGGCCTTAGCTCCTGCCCTGAAGCCACACCAACCTTGGGCAACCTAATGTTGCCCAAGATGGGTGACCGGACAGATGGGGTACCAACGTGGAAAAACAACCTTTGTTCCTGCCCAATCAGAGGGTGTCAGGAAAGGTTCTACTCTAGTGACCACTGAATGAATGAGTCAATGAATGAATGAAAATCCCTAAAGTTTTTGTTCAGAAAATTGGGCTATAGAGAAGATGATTAATCTGCAAATTATTTTGAACTATTGACGGAAGATCCACCTTCTTAATTTCATCAGTAAATATGATATGATGATAGCAAACAAAATCTCCTGAAATGAAATTTACTAGGAGGAGTAGAGAGAAGGGAGAAATTTAGAACCTGTGGCCATGTAGCAATTTCCCACTATTAAAAAAAAAAAAGCTGCTACCATGACATTATTTACTTTCTTGGTAGAAGATGAACTTTTAGCCTCAGACTTTGGCTTACATCTATGAATTTTCTTCTAATGATGTAAGCAATTATTTGATGAGATGGAAGTAGAAGGAAATGAGATCAGTACTAGGAAATAAATGCTTCTTGCTCCAAAGGAATTCTCATAAAAATTTACATACCCACTTGGGAATGCTTTTAAAAAAACTAAACACTTTTTAAAAATCTGATTTGATCATCACTTCAATGATTATGATGCCTTTGTTAGCTGAATGATTTGTGCTGCCAAAATATAGAATTTTGATCAAAAACTACCTCAACAATGTGTTAAAAATAGCAAACCAAAAATGAACTGAGCATAGACAACCCAAGTCAGACAAGTGTTGAAGGTGTCACACTGTAAATAGAAGAAAAGAGATGATCGAGAGAAAAGAAGGTCAAAGAAACAGCCAGAATTGCTTTTGTTTAATGTAGGCTAAGATTCCCAGGGCACAAGAAAAAAAGGGGTTAGTCCTGACATGATATTATTACAGGCTGCTGTGGTTTATACACTCCAAGATTCTGAGAGGTATTTTTCGGTGAAGCAGCATTCTCTCCTAATAGGAGTGAGTTTACACAGGAAACAGCCTGCCTTGTACACTCCCCGCAAAAGTGAAATGCCAGCATTGTGGAACCTCTAACTCCCAGCGTTAAGAAACCCCTTTAAGAGTCCGTGAAATTATCCCTTTTATGTCCAGCTGTCAGAGTGGTGTGTTCAATGCCAAATTTTACCACTCTGCAGTGTAAAACAAATGTGCGTGCTTAGTGCTGAAGATTGGGACTTCACTACACTAGACAGGATACATCAGGTATGATTAACAATGAGAGCTATTAGGGCCTCAAATGCCTGGACAATTCAGTCCTAAAGCCATAGGTAGAACACAGTAAGGCAGCCTCCACATGGGCATCAAGAAGGCCACGGTGGACACTTGCAGGTGAGCTGTCCGTGGTGGAAGGATGCCCTGTGCAGAGCACCGCAGCCCCAGCCAGGTGAGCTGCCAGAGCCCGTGCAGGGTGATGAGGATCCATCTGGCTGGGCACAGCTGGATAGGACCCACGAGAAGAGCACAGCATGTCAGTTACTCACCCAAGATGCATAACCTGACCTAATCATGAAAAAACATCAGACCCATCCAAATTAAAGGACATGCTAAAAAATAGCTGGCCTGCAATCTTCAAGACTGTCAAAGTCAGAAAAGTCAAAGAAGGATTGAGGAATGATCACAAATTTGCCCGTTAATTTGTCAAATATTGATCAAACTCACTGGTGTGGTGGGTACATGTAAAACAAATATGTACTGTTTGGAAGTAAGTGCTATTGGGGGTTGGGGGGTGGGGGCAAGGTAAGGGATGAAGCAGGACAGGAGTGGCAGGGGCTGCTGTGTTAGATGGGCGGGACAGCCAGGGAAGGCCTTTGAGGAGCAGGTATGCGAGCAGACAGATGAAACAGGAAGGGAGCCTCACAAATACCCAGGAGAAGATCATTCTAAGCTGAAGTAACAAGTGTCAAGATCCTGAAGCAGGAAATGTTGGTTTCAAAAAAGAACAAAAATGCCAGAGTGTTAGGGGGAGGTTGAGCCAGGTTAGGAATGGTAGGAGTCAGGCCGAAGGGGTGACCAGAGGCCAGATCACAGCAAGATCTTGGAGGCCAGGGTAAAGGATTTGGATTTTATTCTCAGGGTGATGGGAAGCCACTGGAGAGGCGTGAAGGTGGAAGTTATGAATCAGTTATGACTTCAAGTGCTCTCACTACCGTGACATCTTTCTGTGTTGACAGATAGTAACTACATAGTTGAGGTGAACATCTAATAATGTAGATAAAAAGGAAAAAAAAGAGAAAGTAGATAAGAGAAAAAATCAACTCAAATGATCACACTAGCTGCTGTTTACCAAACAGAGACATGAACAGAGGCAGGGAGAATGAGCTGAAGAGTCTTACTGCAGCCCAGGTGAGAGATGATGATGGCTTAGGCTCAGGCAGTAATGCTGGAAAAAGAGTAGGCAGCTCAAAAAATGAGAGTAAGGAACACTTCCGAGGTAAACAGTTCTGTGATTACACATAACCCTCTCCTTTTCAGGGTTTTGGTTTGGTTTGGTTTGGCGGGGGTGGGAGGGTACGGTGCATGGGCAGAACAAGGCACCCATTCACCTACCTTTCCCCCACCTCAGCAGGGAGCACTTACTCAGCGTCCAGACTGACTCAATGTCCTCCCTGCCACACTCTCTGCCATCCCCAGTGTTAATCACTTCTCCAGAAGGCCACAGAACTTTGCTCCCAGGCCAGAAAAAGGCCTTGCCACTTCCTCCGGTGGTTAGTGAGTTTGTGTCCACTTCCACATTCTGAGCTCCTGCCGTGCAGATTCCTGTCTGGGACAGCACAGCACCTTGCAACCAACAGAGACTGACTCATTTCAAGCACACATTTCATAAAATATGTGTTAAATGTCTAACAAAAATCACTGTTTAATAGAAGCATTTTCCAAAGACAGGTATTAAACCAAGGGATTTAGTGGTTGAAGCTATGGGATCTCATTCATCACTCCACTGGCTAACCAAATGACCATAGAACAGACTGGATAAGACAGGATTTCAGTCATTCCTCTGCCCCACCCTGAGCAAAATTCTGAGTCCTCAGGAACAATCTCAGAACCTGCCTTACAAACAACCAGCACTGAGAATTCCTTCCAGTGAGGAACTTTGGAACTCTCACTTGTGCCTGATTTAGCAACACCCAGACGTCAGGGCTGCCTGTATCAAAAGACAGTTGCTATAGCAAAAGGGCCTTAACCAAGGTCAAACCGCCAGCCGACTGGGCAATAAGCACGGTCAGGTGTGCATTCCGCAGAGATTAGATGCACCCACTCCCTTATGCCGGTCAGTCGCAGAGCTCCATTCCATTGATGCTATACTTCTCCATAAACTCTTTCTAAAAAATGATTAGGTATTTACTATCCCAGGATTATACAAAAAATTAAAGGCCACTCTGAATCCCCTGTGATGGCTTTATCCAAACATGTTTTTTTTATTTTTTCACTTTCCACTTGCTTCAGTGGCTTTCCGCAAACCCAGCGACTTTTCCTTTGACACTGCCGTGTTTTCAGATCCAGAACGGTGGTGGACACATAGCAGGCACCAAATATATGGGTTTTACTTTATACAGCTAGAGAAATAGTAATTTTAAAACTTTCCTAACTCTAACCTGCGATTCCCAATCACTTTTTATATTTGGCAAGGATATATCTTAATTAAGACAAGGGATACAATTTTCAAAGCTTTTCAAAACAAATTCAATTTACTTATTTTTAAAAGAAACACATATATATTTCACCTTGAGAGGAGACCGACTGTTTGTTCCTGCTCTTCCAGGCATCCCACTCCCTAATTATAGCTTGGACTTCAAAGGGATCCAAAATATTTCGGTTCACCGAGATAGAGCATACACCTTCTATTTTCAAAGCTATCCTGGGCATCTTTTCCAGACATAGAGCCAAGAGGCCAGCCAAGGAGCCAGGATTGCTCTATGCTTCCTACAACAGCAGAGGGGCACCCATCCTCAGGGATTTTCGGGTTTTCAGGAAGAGCCATCAGAGCCTTGAGGGGACCTCAGCCCAGGCTGTGACACGGGCAGGGAGAGAACTTGCCATTCACCCACAGTGCAGAGACCACCACCCACCTGTCAGCTGCTTTCAGCTGCCTCCATGCTCTTAGCATGCTGCAATCTCTACTGATGCTGAACACCTTACAGCTTTCCCTGCGTCAGTCTGGATCTTCCTGTGTATCTTTAGCAGAGTATTTAATTTGCAAATCAACAGTTAGATTCTAAAGGAGCGTTTTGGCTCTTTATACTAAAATAATGACCCAGAGAAACTTTTTTTAAATTTAGAGTCATGCCGCAGAAATTCATTTCTACCAACCTGGACATACCCTCTTTCTATATGATAAAAGAAAGTTATTTTGAATGCTTCCATAAACTAGTAAGAACGTTATGACCACTCAGTCCAAAGACTGAGGGAAGAGAGGTTACCGCTGAGAGATAAGCAGGACAGAGAGGTCAGCTGCTGGCTTGCACCTTGAAGGTGCTGGCTGAACCAAGCAAACTGTGATTTCCTGAGCAGCAAGGGCCTAAGGGTTAATAGACAAAGTTGAAGGCTGGGCCAGGCTGGGAAACCTAACTAGAAACACTTCCTTGCCGGTGGGATCTCAAAGGGCCATATCTGTTAAATAAGAAGAAAGTAGAAATCACCCCATGCCCAACTCCCAGAGGGCAGCCAGGACAATTGTCTGTCAAACCTCAACACTAAGTGAAAGGGAAAAATTAATTTCCCCTAAGGATTTAAAAGCACTTGGCAATGAAAAGGAATGAACTAATTACAAACATAACAACATGGATGTATCTCAAAAACATGATGTAGTGAATTCGAAACCACAAAACGGCCCTTATTTATAGGCCCTCATTATAGGTTTACAGGCTAAATTCTCACAGTTTACATGGTTCTATAAAACTCAAGCTAATAATGTAGTTTAAAGTGGTCCTGGACCGCTAGTGCCCTGGAGCAGGGGTAGGCAAACTATTTCAGGGGAAGAGACAGAGAGTAAATATTTCAGACACTTTTGGCCACCCACTCACTGTTGCAACTACCTGACTTCTTTTGTAGTGCAGAAACAAACACAGACAATGTATAAACAAATAGGTGTGACTGTCTTCTAATACAAATTTATTTATAAAAATAGGCAGAGGGGAGGATTTAGCCTGTAGGCTGTTTGCTCATATTGCTCTAAAGGCCTGAAGGGAAATAAAATTCCAAAGAAAATGACAGATCATGAAAATTCTCCTAACACACAAAGAAATAAGATTAACAACAACAAAAAAAAAAACCACAGGGAGGGGGAAAAAAAAGATGCAACTCCTGAAAAGATGTAGGATTTTGGAATTTTTGGAAAAAAATATAAAATCAACAAGCATAAGATGCTTCAAAACATTTAAAGAAGTTTTAAAAGTAAGCACATTTGAAAAGAATCAAATAAAACTCATAGAAATTAGAAATATAAAAATTGAAGTTAAAATATCACTGAAGGGACACAACAGATCAATCAGAACTGAGCAAGGAACTAGCAAAATGGCACAACTGAAAATGATCCAGAAAGAAATCTGGAAAGGCAAAGAAATGGGAAATATAAAAATGGATTGAGGGACATGTAGGATAGAGAATTTTTCTTGTTTAATCAGACGTCTAAAAAGACAGGCATGGGAAAATGGGACAAAGACGTTATCTAAAGGGAGTAAAAATTAACTAAGGGAAACTTTACTGACATGGACTCAGAAGGCCTGCAGGAGAAGCGCTCATGCCCATCACTCTTCATTCATCTCAGATCCCAGCAGAAGGGATGGACGCCATGCTGTTGGAGCTACTTTACCACCCAGCAGGGAGAAGAAGGCTTCCACCTTGCACCTGCTGGCTACAGCTCAGCCAAGCAGAGACTGTCACTATTCAACCCATGAGAAGCCACGAGACGTGGAACTTCTGTTTACTCCAAGGACTTTTTGCTGAGCACAGCCCTCCCAACTCCGCCCTTCCCCTATAAAATAGCGTTTTCCTGAATAACCTGTTATCGCTGATAAAATACAAGGTATATCTGAGAACTTTTGAGACCTGATGAAAAATCACCTATCTACAGACAAGAACCCAGCAAGCCACATGCAAGATACATAACAAGAAACCCACACCTAGATACATCACAGCAAAATGGTAAAATAACAAAACAAAGGAATGCTCTTAAATACACACACAAAATATGAAAACACATGTTAATACACTCAAAAAACACTGAAAACATGTTTTTAGAAAGCAAAAAAACCATGAAAACATGTTCTTTAGAAAAAAACACATATTAACCTTCAAAGAAGTAATAATTATGCTGCTGGTAGCTAACTTACCAATACCAACTATGGAATGAGCTTTAATGCACTTAGAGAAAAATAACTGTCGGTATTAACATAAACTTACACATCCAGCAAAACCTTTCAAGAATGAGTACAAAATGAATATGCTTTCAGAAAAACTAGAACAGAGAGTTAGCCATGAGCAGATTCTCCCTAAGGGAATGTGGCCCCCGGTTGAGAAATGCGAAGAGAGGTGAGGAAGAACAAATAATACAGTAAGAGTGCAGGTGATCACTGACTGTACAAGTGCTAACCATGACGATGACGATGATGATGACGACGACAATTTGTGGGATTATATAAGTAACTAAAACTCATAGTGTCATAGAAACTGGCAAGTGGGAAGGGACGAATGGCTGGAATTCAAGTTCTAGAGGCCTTGTATTATTCACAAGGAGTGTAAGGATAGTGATCAAGTTTAGACTTTGATAAGTTTGCAAGTTATAATTTACAAGGTAACCACAGAACAAGCAGAAATAAGACCATTAAGCTCCGATGGAAGAAGAGAAAATGGAAGAAGGAAAGTAATGAATCCCTCAATCCACTAGAAGCCAGTGGTTAAAAAACAAAACCAAGCACACAGCTTTTGTCAAGGCCCTTCCTAGGGCCCCTACTTTTCAGCACCAACCTCAGATCTCAGCTTCACCCTCCCTCCCACCACAACTTTCTCAGACCTGGCAGTAAACCCCGTTTCAGAGACCAAAGAGAGAGCAACTCTGGCCGAGAGGCAGTCCTCATGACCACGGTACATTATCTGTAGTCACAGGAAACCAACAGCCTTTACGTAGATCGCAGGACACCAACAGCATGCCCAGGTGCAACACAGGCCTGGGGGGATGATGGCAAATGACCACAGCAGAGCTGAAGGCCCCTTAGGAAGTCTGCTTATGCAGGAAAACTGTCCTCAAGATGATCTTTGCACTAGCCTGTTATCCAGAACTACTTCCCCTGTGCACTGAGTATATTTGTTTCATTCGTGGCTACTCACCTAACCCAAGCTATGCCTGAATATTCAGAAACCTTTAGAATTCCTCAAACCTGATGTCTGTAAATATGACCAGGTCAGACTTGATTGTTTATAGTTCATGATGCGTGATCAAAACCGAAAGTTTCTGTGATATGACTGCCCTTGCACTGTTCACCATGTAAGAACTTATTCACTATGCAAGAACTTGTTCACCATGTAAGAACTTGTTCATTATGCTTCAGAAGATTGGAGACTGTTGAAAATTAGGCTTGGGGTTGATTAATGATTGTGCATTGAGTCCCCTATACAGAATTTTATTGTTGTTAACAACCATTTGATCAATAAATATGAGAGATGCCCTCTCAAAAAAAAAAAAAATATATGACCAGGTCAGAGTTGGAATAAAAAAGGAAATCTCAAGGCTCAGTGAATTAATCTGTATGAGGTTTAGATGAAAGGTTTTATCTAGTGGGATTTTTCTACCAAACCCCGCCTACTCTTAACATCCCATTACAATTACAGACTCAGAAGTTTAGAAGACCAAAGTCTGGGCACAATTTTTCTAATGTGGGTATAAAACAGTATTAAGGAAGGCAAATAAAAAAAATTACCTCTGGGGGGCAAAAGCTAAATCTGAGCAATATTTGCTTTCTAAAAACATGTTTTCAGTAACATGGCAACTCTTCAAACTACTAGAAAAGTAATTGTGTCAAAGACCTACAAAAGTTTTGACTGAGAAAGCATTCCATTCTCTAGTGGATACGTGACAGCATTATTACTTGCACAGTGCCCTTGGAAAGATACACACTTTTGGTGTCCCAAGCGAAAGAGCCAGTAGTTGTTATATCAGCTTTTCTGAGAACCAGACTAATTAACAAAATGGATTTATTACTTCAAGTTATATTGAATATGAAAAGTAAAAGAGAAAAAGGAACTCTTATTTCTGGGGGAAAAAAAGGCAAGACAAAGAGCCTTGCCAACATACATATTTGGACATAGTGATTTCTAGTCAAGATCACTCCCAGTACAGCCTTTGGGACAAAAAATGGAAAAACAATGGAGGTGAGAACAAAAGAGTAGCTGACCAGGAGGGTAACCTGTCTGCAAATTTTCCTTTGGGTCAAACCCACCCAGCTCAGTGAGAAGAATAGACACCCACAGTGCTGTGGCACACATGCCTATAGCCCATTAAAAGGTCATTGGTGCCTGAGCTCCCCAACAAGATAACTGGAGTCTGTGACTTTGCTCAGGGCAGAGTCCACAGGGCCAGAGTCCAGATAACAAAGCTAAAAGAGAAAGAAAAAACAAACCAAAAACAGTGGTTCATGTTCTCATTTCCCAGATATTCCAGTCTAATAAAATGTACTTTTGTCAATGCTGTGAAAAATAAACAATCCTTGTTCATACTAAGAACTTAACTTCCTTAAGTTAAGTTAAGGGTAGAGGTGAGGAGAAATAATGCAACATACATTTAGAAATATAGAATTTATTTATATTCACTAAGACAGTTTCACATTTTGTACACGGTTACTAGAAGAGAGAGAACACTCTTGGAGTTTAACACGGCATTATATTGCTACCAAACATTGCTTACGCTGTGTGAGTCGGGAAACACTTATTTTCCCCTTTAAAAAATTTAAGGCTCAGTTTCCAAAAGGTAATTTTACCACTTACTTTTTCAGCTTAAGAAACTGGGAACATTCTGACATAAACCGCAAAGGGGTGGAGGGTGAGGTGCAGCACACTTCACACATGCGTCCAGCTGCTGAAGACACTACTCAGTGTGACTTGTTGTCACTATCAAAGGATCCTCCTATTTGAAAATGTATTTTGTTACAAAATCAAGCAAATCAGTAGATGGGAGAGACAGCAGGTATAGATCTGCAGCACATAAACAAGGAAAACTGAAAACTTTATCACTGGTTGGTGGCTAAAATGTGTTGATTCCCACCGCGCCTGCATATCCATCACACATGCAGTCACCTGGACTCACTTTTCTTTGGTAAAGTTTGCAAACAGTATTTCTCTCTGAACACTCCAGTAAAAAATATTTACATTTGCTTTCAACTTTCAATCAGGTGGCCACAAACTTGTCCTTTCTCCTAAATACCAACCTCCACTTTTCTTTCCAACCTTGAAGTAGAATATGACCCTGATGGTAACCCTGACCTGATGAGGAATCCCAACTGCTTAAGCGACTGAAGGAAGGGTAAGGAAAGCAATTGAGAAAGCTAATTATAAAAATAGAGATTAGGGTATTTTTTGGGAACTACCCTATCAACGAGTTCCAAATACCCAAAGTGTTTTAGAAGCACTTTTCCCTGAACAAATATTTCATTCAATCAACCATGACATGATCATTTTACAAAAGGCAGAATCTGCTTAGATTCAGTACACCACCTTGACATTCATGAGGCTAATGCTCTAACAACAGCGGAAGCCAAAAACGGCACTGGTGGGTTCTGCCTCTGGCATAAAGAGGTAGAGACAATCATTCTGTAGGAAAGATTAACAATAAAAAAACAAAAACAATAATGCAAAACAGTGCCCACCCTCCAAAAAACACACACACAGTCCATTTCTCAGGGCTAATTCTGGGGAGTCAAGTTTCATCTCCAGGGTGGAGTTCAGTCATTCAGTCCGATTCAGAGAGCTCCATTGCCCGCAATCATCTTGCTGTAATTCTTCTGCTGCTCTTCCTTATAGGCATCCTTCACCTTTGCTCTCTTCAGCCCTCCATCCCTGGGAACAGAAAGAGAAAAGTTAAAAGATGCTCCCAGCCATGTTTAAGTGGCTGAGCAGCTCTGAGGCAAAGTACACGGGATTTGGAAGCAGAAGACCCAGAGTTCAGTCTCTGCTCCACCACTTACCAGCTGTGTGTTACTTTGGGGAAGGAACAGTCTCTCTGAGGCTTGGTTGAAATAAAGAATACTATCTCTACTCAGTTTCTTTTCAGAAGTTAGGGCTGCTGTATTCAATATTTGGGCTCTATATTAAAGCTAAGATTGTTCACCTATCTTTTTCCCTAAGGAAAGCAAAGTACTGGTCTTTTCATCTAATCAACCTATGTCTTACTAGAAAACCATGTGGAAAATTTAAAATATACACACAAGAAATGGTGAGAGTACTGTATATATGTGGGTACATTCCTTAAAGATAAATGGCTTAATCATTATTCAAATCTAATCCTATGTCTAACCAGTTGTATTTTCATTCAGAGCACTATGTATCTCAAGCATTTATCATCTTCTGTATTCTGAACAGGACCCAGAATAAAACAAACAATGAAATCATAACCTCCCCTCAACCAGTAGTCTGTGCCTATGTAAGCAGCATTCCTTAATGCAGACATGATGAGTCTTTGAACTCTCTCCAGCGTGGTGAAAACACAGACCTGCCTGGGTCACATGGACTCTGCACATCTTTCCTTCTTTGGACAACACAAAGAAACAACAAACTGGAAGACCTGGGTGGAGTCTGGACTATCAGGGGCCGCTCTCTCTCTCTCTCCCAATCTAAGGTTTTTTATTTTAACTCCTAGGAAAGTGGATTGAGAATTTGCTTACTTCATACTGTGCCTGTTTAACTTTAACCCAGTTAAGCACAAACGTTTACCGAGTGCCCTCTGATAATGATGAATAGATCACAGGTTAGCTGGTGAACTCAATGCCCTGAAGGCAGAACTTGACCTACAAACAGATGCCTGCCTGAGCCCACTGCAGTGCTCTGGCCTCTAGAGTCAAATCCAAGACACACCCCACTAGCAAGTCCTCTAGTTAAAAATAGACTGCGGCCCACAAATCTTCCAGGATGTCACGTGTAGGAAATTTTCATGAAACAAGGTTAGAAACTGTTGTTAGTTCCCCAGAATTGTCCCCAAATGCCTCTTTTAACCAAATGAACTGCCTCTAACCATTCCTAGCATTTACATGAATTCTGTATAGTAAGAATTAAGGAAGGGAGGGAGAGAAGAAAGGCCCTTCTTCCTATTGTGAGGTCCAGGCCAAACCTGGCAAAAATTGGAAGGTGACTCTTGCCCTCGAGCATCCTGATGCTATATCATCACTCAGTTCTCCTTCCCAAGCACCCAGGAGGCCTCAGGCTGCTGTAAGTACCCCAATTGTGACATGTCTCCCCTAGGGAATTCAAAGTTTTACCCAACTCCCCTTTGTAATGGAAGCAGATCTTAATTAAGAGAGTAGCAACCACATATAAAAGCCAGTTTAAGATGACAGAATTAAGTTCTCATTTAATCAAGAAAAAAACAATCCAGACATGTTAATTCATAACCCAATGAGTGAATGACAAATACATCTGGAAAGGCAGTGAGTTAATTTTCTTTTTAATGAGCCTAGGTGATTAAAAGCAATCATTTATTATAAACTGAATATGGCCTTAAAAAAGGAAATTGAAAAACTCTGAAGATCATTTCTGACGGATTTCATTTAAGCCTATCTGATTAGGAGTCTATGCTGTGGCTGACTGCTCTGGGCTTTCTTCCCTTCCTTGGTCTGAAGCCACTGATCCAAAGCTCTGAGCTTTTCATAATGGCTTCAGGGCAGGAGCTGGGCTGGAACGCCAGGTAAGAGGAAGGGGTAAAGAACAGAAAACAATGAATGAGGAAGATAAAGCCAGTTACATATATGAACATGGATTACAAGGTCATTTGTAAACTAAGATACTATAAACTACAATGTTTGTAAACCTGTCATTTCATGATGTTACGAGGTCTGCAATTTAGTTTAACATATTCCAGTTTAGAGAGTGTAATATAAATATAAGCCTTAACCTATCTGGAACTAGTCTTGGCCTTAGGGGAAGACATTTGTCTTAGGGACTCATACTCCAGCGGTGATCAAGTGGGCATTTAATCAGAGGGCCTCCCTCCAGAGCCACCCCTCTAAGGTTTCAGCTACCTTTATCTCCCATCAACTTCCCAAGCTTTGCTATTCACATAACAACTTTTGAAATGAGTTTTCAACGTAGAAAACTCATATCTGTAGAAGTTAGTGCCTTGCTCATTAGCATAATGGATGCCAGAAATGGCTTTCTTAGGTGAACTTAGTTGTATCAAGGTATGTGAACGGATGAAATAGTTTAGAGATTCCCCACCCTCCCATAAAGGAGTATAACAATCTAGGTTACCCTTCTTCCAGAAGCTTAATCTCTAGAGTCCTGGGCCCTCTGCAGGTTCCTAAGTTCTTGGTTGCCTGACTGACAGTCTGACTCAGCCAAATCCTCCTTCTATAACATTGCTACAATTGCCTCCAATGAACTCTTCATATAAAGTGTTTTTGAAACACGCTCACCGAGACAGACAAAATGTTTGTTTCCCTCTGAAATTCATATATTGAAGCCCTAACCCCAGTATGATGATATTTAGAGATGGGGGCTTTGGGAGGTAGGTAGGTTCAGATGAGGTCATCAGGCTAGGGCCTTTCCAGCCTATGCTCTTAAAGAAAGGGGTGTGTCCTTGTTTTAACTCCTTCTGGCTAGCCATGTTTGGGTTAGACCTGGAGCAGCCATCCTCCACCCTAAAGCAGAAGCACATTGAGGATGACTGAACAATACAGCTTGAGCTGATATACCACACAGGACTGCCCATGTTTCAGTGAGAGAGAAAAACTACTCTATCAAAAGGATAGAGGGACTTTTAATAAATTTATAGGACAAAGTATGGACTCTTGGGTGCCAGCTTGCACTAAAATTAGGTATAGCTAACCCTCACCAAGACAGACAAAATGTTTGTTTCCCTCTGAAATTCATATATTAAAGCCCTAACCCCAGTACGATGATATTTAGAGATGGGGCCTTTGGGAGGTAGGTAGGTTCAGATGAGGTCATCAGGCTAGGGCCCTTAGGATGGGATTACTGCCCTTATAGAAGAAACATCAGCATACTGGCTCACTCACTCCGCCCCTCCCTCTCCCCCTCACCTTTCTCCTCATGCACAAAGCAGAAATTACATAATACATGGAAAGAAGGCAGACATTTGCAAGCCAAAGGGGAGCGAAAACTTTCACCAGAAACTGACTATGCTCATTGAGGATGGTTGAGCAATACAGCTTGAGCTGACATACCACACAGGACTGCCCACATTTCGGTGAGAGGAAAAACTACTATATTTAAGCCATTGTTATTCTGCATAAACCACTGCCACTTTCAGCTAAACCTCCAGCTAACCACCATAATAAATGACATTATTAAAAGTTTTTTTATTTAAAAAAATGTGATAGTACTTTTGAAAATTCTCTTACCAAGGAAGCTCAGTCAATCCTCCTTGTATAGCAATAGCAGACTTAACCCTATTAGCAAATTGGACTGCATCTTCTCCTTCCTAGGGGAAAAAAAATTACTAGTACATCCTAGGGATAGAGTTTTCAAATAATAACCTTAAAATGTCCCATTATAATTTAGATTTGTTTTAAAATATAAGATTCACATTTTAGCTCAAATACATTCCATTCTCAACTATAGTAGATATCATTTGTTCTTTCAAGAAAAGGCAGTTCTGTATTGTTTGATTTTATCAAGTGTACATATTTTTTTTTCTAAGGTATCATTGATATACACTCTTATGAAGGTTTCACATGAAAAACAATGTGGTTACTATATTCACCCATATTATCGAGTAACCCCGATACCCCATTGCAGTCACTGTCCATCAGTGTAGTAAGATGCCACAGAATCACTACTTGTCTTCTCTGCTACACTGTCTTCCCCATGATCCCCCCCACACCATGTGTACTAATCGTAATACCCCTTAATCCCCTTATCCCTCCCTTTCCACCCTCCTTTCCCCCACTCCCCTTTGGTAACCGCTAGTCCCTTCTTGGAGGCTGTGAGTCTGCTGCTGTTTTGTTCCTTCAGTTTTGCTTCGTTGTTATAATCCACAAATGAGGGAAATCATTTGGTATTTGTCTTTCTCTGCCTGACTTATTTCAGTGAACATAATACCCTATAGCTCCATCCATGTTGTTGCAAATAGTAGGATTTGTTTCTTTCTTATAGCTGAATAGTATTTCATTGTGTATATGTACCACATCTTCTTTATCCATTCATCTACTAATGGTTACTTAGGTTGCTTCCATATCTTGGCTATTGTAAACAGTGTGGCAATAAACATAGGGGTGCATATGTCTTTTTTAATCTGAGAATGTGTTTTCTTTGGGTAAATTCCTAGGAGTGGAATTCCTGGGTCAAATGGTATTTCTATTTTTAGTTTTTTGAGGAACCTCCATATTGCTTTCCACAATAGCTGAACTTGTTCATGTGTAAATATTTATTAAGCTTTTCATTAGTCTTATCCAGATACAATATTCCATCATATCTGTAGGCTCAACAAGGCAACAGCAATTGTGAAAACTATTATGGAAAAGAACCTCTGAATGTAAAAATGGCCTGCTTTGAAGAAAGCTAAATACATTTTTTAAAAATGACTCATTTGCTGAGGAAAGCAGAATGAAAGTCAGCTCTAACTGATGTAAGAGAGGGAAACACCCAGGTAAAGGTTTTCTTGCCTTTATCTGATTAGATAAAGCACCAAAGTCTAGCTGCTATCTATGGAATACCTCTCTGGTCATGGGAGGCATGTACCACACATCACAGACGATGGCCCAGCTGGTCATTATTCGAAGCAGGTAGCTCACCATGTTGTATTTGCTACTGTTCCAAAATGCATCACCAAACTGAGGGTTATACTGAGAAAAAACAAAAGAAAAAACCCAGCCCAGTCACAAACGAGTTGGTGGCTTCTCTTATACACATCAGTGTTCACAAGGTGGCAGGCCCAATGGCTCTGTTACCAAGAAGAGAAGCTATGTTGCTTGATAGAAATCATCAAAAATGCAAACCAGCCCTGGAGCACTGCAACAGGAGGTTTATTCACGTGACTCTTAAACATTTGTCTCCCCACTTAACTGGAAGTGGCTGAAAGTAGGGACAGTGTCCTCAGCACTTATTACTGTGTCCTCAGTACTTAACACGATGCCTGGCCCACAGTCTGTCCCCACCCCACACTCTTCCCCTTCATATTTGATCACATACCCATAGGGAGAGAGAGAATAATCAAGCAAACAGAGCAAACTGTAAACAACCAGAGAATCTGAGTAAGGGGTCCACAAGTGCTCTTTATTCTTGCAAATTTTAGCCTGAATTCTATGAAAATAAATACCAAGTTTACTGCCGTTTGTTGTGGGGGGAGAAGGGACATGTTTTACCTTAATTGCAACTGGATGTATAGTTCCTCCAATTTCAAAGCTTCCTTTTTTAAACATCATGACTGAAGTGTTGTTGATACAAGTTCCTGCAGTGGAGTGAGAACAGGATTGAGGGGAGGTGAGTGTTTTTAAAGGCTGCCATTTTTTAAACAAATTTTAAAAGGTAATTATTTTGATATAAAATGATTTCAAATATTCAAATCATATCAAAATTATAGGCTTTTTTACTTCATTTCACAAGTCATCCCTGCTTAAGTAATAATTCAACAGTTCTAAGCAGATTTAAGAACAAACCTTAATCTTATGACCAAATGCTCTAGAGACACACAACTTCTTCACAATAAGTAACAAATTCAATACATTTAAAATAAGGACTTTAAAAAAGTTATAGGTAATACCTGTCGAAGTTCATTACCAGAAATGACTTTTAAGATCAAGAAGGTACCATATACATGATGGAATATTATTTAGCCATAAAAAGAAAACAAATCCTACCATTTGCAACAACATGGATGGAGCTAGAGGGTATTATGCTAGTGAAATAAGCCAGGTGGAGAAAGACAAATACCAAATGATTTCCCTCATTTGTGGAGTATAACAACAAAGCAAAACTGAAGGAACAAAACAGCAGCAGACTCACAGAACCCAAGAAGGGACTAGTGGTTACCAAAGGGAAGGGGGTGGGAAGGATGGGTGGGAAGGGAGGGATAAGGGGATTAAAGGGCACTATAGTTAGCACACACAATATAGACAGGTCACAGGGATGACAGTATAGCACAGAGAAGACAAGTAATAACTCTATAGCATCTTACTATACTGATAGATAGTGACTACAATGGGGTCGGGCAGGGAACTTGATAATATGGATGAATCTTGAAACCACAATATTGCTCATATGAAACCTAATTTAAAATATATATATATATATATATATATATATATATATATATATATCCATATATATGGATATCCAAAAGTAATATATATATAACTTTATATATATATATATATATATATATAAAGATCAAAAAGTTACTATGACTTTCAACAAATTTAAAAAGAAAACAAGAAGTTACTAGCCCCAATAAGGCAATCCCATGCGTACAGGGCTGCAGAGATCTGGGCTAAGAATGTCAACTCTAGAACAGTCTGATTCCTCACACACTTTTGGTGCTTGTTGTTATCAACTACAGCTTGATAGGCAGTGCCCCGTCTTACCCATCTTACCTTCAGGAAAGATTAATATGGGTAATTTTTTCTTATCAGCAATATGTTCTCTGAGTCTGCAGAAAAAAATAAAAGGATCAAAATTCTACCTTTAAAATAGAGAGGCAGCAATCCTCTTTGATATTCCTTACTCTCTGTACTGCTTGTAAAGCAATAAGGAGAAAAGAAATAAAATAAAAGTAAAGGAAATGCACTGAAGTTGGTCCCTTAAAAAGTATAAGGCTATCCACACTATTGCAGTTTCATTTCAAAGGAGTGATTTGCAGTGCTTTCTGCTATGCAGTAAAGAATCCTAGGCAGACATGAGCTGTGTCAAAGCTTTGCACCCTTGCCCCTGTACTTGTATTTTCTCTTCTGAAAAATGGGAATGTCGATTGCCAGACCTGTCTGCCTTATGGCCAGTAAGTAAAAGAAAACTCCTTAATTAGGAGGATTAGTCAATATAAAAGAATATAGACCTGCTCTATATTCTCAACTGCTCACCAGAAACTGGTAAGGCTGAGACAGGGCAGTCACAGTCACCAGTGCCCCACTGCTAAGTAATCTCAAAATGGGGAATACCTTTTCTAACCTTTTACGATTTCAACCAGTACTTTTCATTTAACTCTTAAGAATATGGCCCACCTTCTTGTTTCTGGAAACAACCCAGACTGGTTAAAGGCCTCAGGCCAAAAGCTGCTCCCCAGCAGAGGTTTACAGTGGCTCACCTCCCGCGGAGCCCCAGAGGCTCCTTCTCCTGTTCCCACAAACAGCACTAGCTCTGCCTATCTCTGGATGGCTTTAAGTGTTGACAGTCATTCAGCAACCAGTCAGCCATGCAGCAAACAGCAGACAGCTGACTGTTTATTAAGCAAAGTTATCAATTATTTAACCTTCAAAGTAGTAATTTTTAACTAAAATTCAGTGTCTGGACTATACCTAAATCACAGCAATATACATTTACAGGGCTTCTAATCTCATCATACATCCCACTATGATTACAGGATTAAAAAATTTTTTAATCAAGCTAACACAGGTGATTCACCAGAAAAAAACAACCATAAAATGAGCTCCATATATTTTTGTTTAATCCTTATTACTGCTCTGCCCTCTTCAGCAGGAAAGCCAAGAGAATAGGATTTTATGTTCCCCCAAAGGATTCTGAGTGATGTTACTGCTTACCTCCTAGTAACCAGGTGTCGATCCTTCATTTCTGAGCGTTCAAACCAGACATGTGGACAAGCCTTGACCATAGCTCTCTGAATAATTCCCATCAATCCACCATGAACCTGGCCAACCTAGATGTAACATGAGAGAAAGAGAAAAATGTGAAGGTACAATTGTCCAAGGCTTTTTATTTTTAGTACCAATAAGTTCCTGTTCCACAGTTGGAGAAAAGACAGGCCTTCTCTAGTGACTGAGGTTCTTCATCTGTTCAAAGGACATGAATAGTCAAATATAAAAAAACGTGTTCTTCAGCAGCACCTTTGAATTTTAAGCTATGTTGCTACACCTCGCTATACTCTAGCTTTAAAAAGTAAAGATCTTTCAACTTAGTCAAGATAACAGACATGAAAATTAAAACTGCACTGAAATGCCATTTCTCACCCTCAGACTGAAAAAGATTCAAAAGCTTGACAATGTACTCTGAGCCGGGGCTACGGGAAGCAGGCACTCTCTCTCATACATTGCTTGGAACAGGGGAAATTATAACATCCATGAAAGGAAATTTTGTACTATCTATCAAAACTATATGTACATGGATCCATCAACTCAATAATTCCACTTCCAGGAATTTACCCTGAAGAAATACCTCCAAAAAAATGAAAATACATATACACAAGGTTTTAACCACAGCATTATTCATAATTGTGAGATATTGGAAATTATCTGAATGTCCAGCCATAGGAAATTAGATGAACAAACGATGGTATGCATACACACACACACACACACACACACACACACACACACACACACACACACAGGGAGGACCATGCCGCTGAGAAAAGAACACAGTCATGCTCTGTAACTCCTAAGGAGTGATTTACAGGAGATACTGTGAGGTGAAAAAGCAAATTGCAAAAGAGTAAATATAGTATGCCACCTTTTGTGTAAGACAGAAGGTAAATATATACATACGTTTGTTCATCTCTACAAAAAGAAAGAATAACCAAATCAGTGAAGTTAGAAACCGACAAGGGTAGGAAGAAATGGGTGGAATGGACATGGGAGGGAGGGACACTTCTCTGAGTAATACCTTTTTTTGTTTAGTTTTGACATTTGGAAGCCCATTAATGCCCAACATATTCAAAAAATTAGTCAACAGGATGGGACTAGCAATATGAAAGAAACAAACCCAACTGTATTTCAGATGAATAAAAGAACAACACTGAAGGAAGGGGGTAAGAATTCAAGGAATGTTCAGAGAGTGTTTGCCCACACACCCTCCATGTCAGATGGGGTACCAAGATGTGCAAAATATCCTGAATTCTTTTCATTTCCAACATTTGTTTTCTGTAGTAAAACAGGTGAAGCAATTCTGATTATAGGGATGAGAATATGAATGAAATAAAGGGCATATTGAAACTTTATGTAACATTTTTATTATTACAACTTCTCTGCAAGTTAGAAAATATTTCTAAATAAAATAAATAAGTAGAGGTATTTGTTTTGGAACAAAAAAGACTGAAAAGCCACTGAGAATAGATCTTGAATGTTCTTCAGATATACATTTATGTTTAGCCAAATGAGGCCAACTGGGACCTCGGGAAGTAGCTTCCTCCCACACCACCACTGACTTAAATCCAGCTGGCGTTAGGCTTCTATCACTCAGCCTACTGGGAAGTCCACAGGTACTAGGTTTTTCTAAACCTTGGCCCACATTGTAATTGCAGTTACACAGGATCAAAAAGCATGGAAAATGCCAAAAAAATTCTGTGACACAAATGAATTCTAGTCAGCTCTTTGCTGACCAGCACACAGAATGAATATGGTCTCAGAAACACAAAATTACAAGGCAAGTTGGTTATAATGCCCGAATCTCTTCTTTCTCAACTGGAACAAAATCTCAGCCCTAACCTCACTGGATTACAGGGAACATAGAATCTAATGGACATGAACACGCTTGTCTACATGAAGGGAAGGAATTATTACATACACCAAGGACCACTGGGGTCAATCATGAGTTGATTACCTGATGGTCCTTGGACAGGCTTTCTAGCAAATCCATAAACATTCTTGAAGTTATACACAAAATTGTGTTTATCTAATGTACGCATATGTTGTTGTGGTTTCCTAAAAAAAGAGTACGTAACTATAAACTGACTCCTAATTAAAGAAGGTTTTGAACTACCAGTGCCCATAAGTCTTCTCAGAGAAATGGTTAAAACTTCCTTAGATTCAGAAAGAGGTGCAAGCAAGATTCAGAAGATCTTGCTTGATCTTCATTAAAGAGACAGATATTTTTTTAATTGTGCATGACAGAAATTTACTACGGTGTTAAAATTTAATTGTCTGAACTTATATTTTAGACAGATAAATATCTTGCAATGAGTTAGGAGTTTACGCAAAGGCCTCCAAAACCCCCTCAATGATTGTATAACCCATAGACAAACATTGGCCCATGTGTCTGTTCTCCTACCTGCAGCAACTTGTAATAATGGCTCCTTACAAATGTCTTCCCAGAAAAGCATACCAGCCCATTTCTATCAGTTGCTGGAGCTGACCAGTGAAATAAAATCCATCTGCTCTCCCTGTAGCCAAGTCCTCCACATGAGAAATGGAAAGAAGGTTCCCCAGGATTTTATTCCACACACCAGCTTAAGGCTTATTTACCACCATGCAGGAAAAAACATCTTTAGTCATAGTTATCCTCCAAAATTTACCTGACACATACATAAAGGAGATAAAGGAAATCTTAACAAGTTTCAAAACACAGATTTGGAGGAAAAAAATGCCAGACTGTGGTTCATCTCACGAAAAGGTGTTTTGAAGTGATTTTACTGTGGGCTCTGTGGTTTCTTGTTGGGTTTTGTTTTGTCTGAGGTTTTCTTTTCTTCTCTACTTTTCTTTTGGGGCTGTAAGCAAGAAATGAGAAAGGCAATGTGGTAAAAACATTGTCTTTCTTGCTTGATCTTCATTAAAGAGCCAGATATTTCTTTAATTGTGTATGAGTCCCTGAAGGAAGACAAAACTAATTGTCTGGTAAGAGATTTGTACAGCTCTAAGGAGGAAGACTTTAGTATTACTAAATATTGCTAAGATTTTAGAAACAAGATGGAATCAACTTCCTAAAATCCTATCAAGCTCAAGCACATCTACATGTCAGTGATTTTTTACTACCTTAAATATAATGGCTACTTTGGTTTTTCCTCTTGTGCTATATATTCTTTAGTTAATATATTACATAACAGATAGCTACGGTAGTACAATCCAGTCACTTTCTAATATGCAAATGACTTTCTTATTTGTGCCAAAATAAATGAAAAACCTGAGCAATCCACAAAATAGGCAACTAGTACTTGAAACATCAATGAGCCACTCTTACCATAGCGTAGCATCCATCTGTTGTCAAGATCAAAACATCTATTGGGGAGGTATGGTTAGCAACACAAATGCCTCCCTTCTGGGGTCTGTACTGCCTGCAATTACAAACAATGGTAAATACTAAACCTTGAAAAATGGCCACTAATTTTCAGAACAGCATGTAGAGATTCATCTTACTTTGTTTTAAAAAAAGTATTTTATTAAATTTAAGTTTCTAAGTATATGGGCCCATCTTAAAGAGGCTATATCTAGGCAGTGTGATAGGAGTTGGGTAAGAGTATAGAAGGGAACCATGGCTTTTCCTTTACATATATTTATGTTGCTTTTTCTAATGATCAAATTTTCCTTTTATGATGAAAAAACAATTTAAAAATATTGGAGTGAATTACAAAGATTCCATAACCTTAATAAATGTTGTGATATGTAAGTTTCACTTTAACATAAGTTTTTTTTATATCATTCCATTTTTCATGAGACTCACTTTTAGTTGCTCCATGGTGATCCACAGAGCAAATTTACTGTGGTTTCCTCCCTTCCATCCCACTAAAGTAGAGGTTGGCAAACTTTTCCTCTCACGGGCCAGGTCGTAAACACTTTACACTTTGCAAGGCAGCCAATCCTTGTCACAACTACAGGACTCTGCTGTTTTGGCACAAAGGCAGCCACAAACAATATGTAAATGAATGAGCATGGCTGTGTTTCGGTAAAACTTTATTTACAGAAAAACACCAGATTGGGGGCCACATTTAGCCTATGGGTCTGTAGTTTAGTTTCCCAAACTCTGTCCTAGAATTCAACCAGTATCGAAACCAGTGACACCAATGAAGTGAAACAATTTTCTTTGGGCCTGTACAGAGAAGAAAGCGAACAGGGAACCCAATGCATAATAACTTTAGCATATTTTCCTTAAAGTTAAAAGCAATTCTACAGCAAGTTATGAAGTCCTCTCCCTATAATTAAAGCACCATTTCTGTGAAGATGTCTTTTCTGATTACACTTTTATCAAAGCATTTCCTCACCCCAAAACACAGAGCCCAACCACAAAATTATCTAATTTTAGAAAATTATGGGCCCTTTAATGTTGGGAATACATGGTAAAGCCAAATGATAAAACGTTTTGCTTCTACAAATGAGACAGAAAGATACAGTCTGTAAAAAAGAGTCTTGTCCTGGAATTTTTTTTTAAATGATGTTAAATGTAAAAAAATTAAATTGAGTTAACAGAAAAGTGAAACAGTCAAAATCCCTTTCACTTAGCTAATAACTTCATTTAGCTACTGATACCCGTATGGCTAGGGATGAGGGAAACAGAATACAGTGTTCTGTTATAAGGCTCAGTTATGGAATTTCAGAAGCACAGGACTGAGACTAGAAGCCAGGCCTTGAGACTCCAAGTGTGGTCCTCCTTCCACCACACTACAGGCCTGTCAACCTCATCATAGTTTACGTCAGACAGACCCAGTTGAAAAATCTGATTCATACCCATAGCCACTTACCAGTTATGTGACCCCAGACAACCACTTCCAGAGCTTGCATCTCCTCACCTGTAAAACGGCCTGGCCTGCACACTGTAAATGCCCAGTTATTGTCATTACATGTTTATTATTATGTTCCTTCTGCAAGATTGTCTTTTAAAAGCGTTTTTGTGCGTTGTTATGTCTGTGACAGTCTAAGCAGCAGGGATGGACACACTGGAAGCTCCCTTACATCCCAGGCTGCCTCCCACCCTGCTGTAAATCAAGGCTGGGTTAACAGAGGAGCCAGCCGACACTCACTTGTTGTGGTAATGAATGGTGCCGGAGAGGGCTCGCACGCAGATCCTACAGCAAGTCAGGTGCACCAGCTCACTCAGCTCAGACTTCAGGCTGAAGGAAAAGAAAACACTTTACTGCACAGTTGTGGGCACACCTGAGACCTACCTGGTAACAGCTTCAGTGTGGGCCTTCCCAGTAGCACACTGTGTTCTCACACACCAGCACAGTCAGCTCTTAGGGCCTCACTCAGGAAAAAACTGTCAAGGAAACCAGCTCCCACCTGGCTAGACTAGCACGATGAACCCCTGACCAAGAGAAGCTGAAGTTTCTCTGCTCTTGGCCTTGTGAGCCTGAGAATACTTTCTCCCTGAGTTCCTTGGTGAGCTTTTTTCCTATCCCCTTGGAAGAAATAGCATCTCACAATGTGTAGGAAAATAGGATGGGAAACCAAACAAAGACTATAAATAAGAAGTAAACAGGATCTTAATAAGTGTGTTGAGGTCATAAATTTGATGCAATACATAGGAATCAAATATTCTCTTTGTGGACACAGCTAAGAAAAGGGACAATCCTATTTATGGCTGGACGGAAGCAAACATTTTACCTGCTGTCTGGCAGCTGCCCAACCAGGGTGGCTCCCAGGACCAGCAAACTGATCCCAATGAAAGCCAGGGTAACCCTGAAAAGGAAAAGAAAAGGCAAAGCACAAGTAAGCTGAGGAGTAGGGGTGAAGGGAAGTAACCCAAAAGTGCATAAATAACAAAACCGGAAATAAATTGTGGTGCATCCACACTATGAAATATGATGCAGGCATTAAAAGAATTGGGTATATTTACAGTTTCTGACATGGAAGAATGGTACTTGGCACATTATGAGAAGGAAAAAACAAGCAAAGTAAACTTCAAAATAATATACAGGGTATGAATCATTTCCAAACTAACAGCAAGCATGTGTCTCATACACAGATGCAGAGAGAAGGCCTGGAAATTTGTTTACAAAACTGCCAAGTTCAGTCATCAAAGGGTTAAGCAGGTAGTGAAGGGAATAATGTCTTGGCCTTCTGCTTTTCTAAATTCTTTTAATTTTTTTTTTAAAAACACACGTTACCTTCTTGTATAATTTAAGAAAAAAATTTTAGTTTATATAAAGGAGTCACTTCAGTTTGGAAGTAGTTATTTTGTTCAGGACACTGGTGTGGCATGGTATGGTTGTAAAAGGAAATATCTTTCAAAGGTCTGAAAATAACTTGTTTTTCTGTTTTCTAATGGGAGCAAAAGGGTACAATACAAATTTTTCTCAAAGGACTTTAAAATTATAAAAAATATCATGAAAGTTATACTTAAAGGCTCTTTCACTGTAAGAACAGCAAATTATGCCACCCTGTAGGAATCTTTAAAGCAAATCTGTTGTCCCTTTGTATGGTTCAAGATAACTCAGAAGTTAGTAAACAAAGTGGCTGACAATACCTCTAAACTCCACATTTTTGAAAAGTACTTTTAATACATGCTCCAGTCACTTCAAAAGAAAAATAGTCATTTTTAGAAAAGTAAGTAGAATTACTCAATAAGAAAAAGCTCAGATTTAAAATCTTTTAAAATAAATGAGGCTTCCTTATAAATACCTTATTAAGGTGTAAGTCTTGGTTTAAAACTTTTTACACAGCACTTTGAAGGTGAGATTCAGTTTTCTTTAGATGCCATATTTTCACGCCGATCACTATTTAATCTCAAACCACTGTCCATTATGCAAGAGTTTAAAAACAATGTTTTGCTATCTTGCCCTAATGAGAATCACTTGTTCCTACACATTAAATTAGAAGGGGTTACATTTTAACATGCCCAACTATTGGGTTCAAAACTACTGAAATTTTTTATTTGCTAGATTAACAGGCCAGAAAATTCTGTTTTCCAGTTTATATGAGCTAAACGTGGGATTCTCATAGATGACACAAGTTTTGAGCCATATCTGTATTTTTAAGAGCTTTATTTACTAAATCCAATTCATATCTCACACAGCTCATCCATTTAAAGTGAACAATTCAACAGTTTGGGGCATATTCACAAAATTGTGCAACCATCAGTACAATTAATTTTAGCACAATCTATTTTTTAAATGCTCACTTTCTAGCAACTACTTTTAAAAAGCACTTACAAAACAATTCCTTCAGACTGAAGAACATGTACCAAGATTAGGAATCTCAATTCTGCCATTTCTTTATTCTTCTTGGGTGCTTACATCCTGGATTACCTAAATCTGTGGGGTTTTTGCAAGCATCTTTCATGCCCCTTGCCTATTTTGTGAGTGCTGGTTTAAACTAGATAATAGAATCATAACACAGTTTGCTGGGCACCCACAGCAGTTGAAAGCTAACCAACAAATGAGGGCTTCTCAAGTACTCTGCGCTGTGAAATCCTCACTCTTCCTTCAGGTTGCCTTGGATACGGTGCCTGCTCCACGGACCAAGTCAAGACATAGGAACAAATCCATATATTCAACTTCACTGAAGTTTCATTTCTTTTTAAGAATAGAAATAGAACTAATGGAAGCTTAATTGTAAATAATCAATAGAAACTTCTAAAAAATAAAAACTCAAATATTTCTTTCCTGCACACCAAAGGATAGTTTTATACCTCCCCAGAGAACATGAAACCAACTTTGGGAACACTGGCTTAAGGTTCAAGCAAAAGTGTATGCAAAACCCTGAACTTCACTTTGTTATCACAGCTGAAATGATTCCCAAAAGACATACCATGCCCACCATGAGGCTCTTAGACATGAGCCTTTGCTATACTTACGCAATCTCTTCCCCTGTAATAAATCCGAATGAGGCAAGTACAGGCCACCAGAGGGATGGGAAAGAGGTTTCAACTCATGTGCCAATTTTAATTGGCTGGTAACAACAGCCTGGAAAGCTCTCTTGAGAGGATGCCATGTCCCAAGGGAAATGGAGCAAGACAATCAACAAAAATATTGTGACTGGTGCACATGCCTACTCCCCACCATCACATATCACATGCTAAGCACACCTTGGCAACTGTACTTCATCCTACTGCCCAATGTCACCTCTTCTACTCTTATGTTCCGCACTGTGGCTCCACTAAACCAGGCTTAAGAGCAACTCCTCGTCAGGCAGCACTCAAACTTAGAACCAAAGGGTACCCAGAAGGGAAATGTTTAATAAGAAAAGCGAGTGATCATATGGAGTTGGATAAAACAAATCTACCCTTCCAAATGGCTCTCCCCTGTGGTATCCTTGTTCAGGAATTTTTTCTCTCCTGTGCAGCTATGAACTGCTACAGACCAGCGAAGAGAGGCAGTTAGAGCTTGGCTGACACTCGGTAAAAGTGAAACTAAATCCTCTCTCGTCTTTTTTTCTAACTTCCCTTTTCTTTCCATCCTCAAATTAGCTATGACTTACAGAACAACATGGATCCGGATTGCTATACTGGGTTCTGAATACACACCGTCATTTGGAAAAAAATGTGAAAGGAGAACAGATAATACGTTCCCCTGGGGGTGACATTCGGTGGTGTTTTCTCAGTGAGAAGAGTACCATAATATTCTCATGTGGCCATTACATACATAATTTAAAAGGAAGGCTGAACCAATGATGCCATCCAATTGCTGGGCAGGAGACATACCTCAGGGGTAGCAGAACACAGTAGCGTACTATGACGCCCAGCACCCACACCATGGTGAGCCGTAGACTGATGTACTGGAAGTTTACATTGGTCCTTGTGAGGAGATTCCATGACACTAGCTCCTCTGAGGAGAACCTCTGGGTCACTTCATCTTCCACAATGGCTTCCAATCCCTTCTTGGAGAAATAAAACACATCAGACAGCTCAAAGTCCCTTCCTCGCAGACCAGAGAGCCCTTTTTCCATGGGTGACTCATCTCTTTGGATAATACCTTAAAAGAAAGCATCAGAACATGAGAAAATGCCATAGGACAGAACAACTGACCAAAGGGGCAACTTTAACTGTGCAGCAGACAAATAAATTTAATAGGTAACAGGTAAAATCTGAGGCAGATTTCAGAAATATAAGATGAGCAAGTGCAGTGGAAAAAGAGGCAAAACTACTGAATCTGCATAACATGGCCTCTACTCAATGAACTCAGTCACGGAGAATTCCGGGCCCCAGTAACCTTCTTGCCTGCATTTCCTTCATACACTCCATTAGCAAAGGAACTCACAGAAGCAAACTCTCCCCAAGTATAGTTCTAGACTGTATAAAAACAAAGATTTCTGCTTCCCACTGATAAAAACCATAAAGCTAAAAACAAAGCAAAATGGCAAAAAGTGCTTACCACAGATGGCAAAAGGCTGAAATTTTTAATATGTAAAAATTATTTAATAAGAAAAACACTGACTCCTTCAGAAAAGTAAGCAAAGTGCATGAAATGAATTCACAGAAACAATAGAAATAGGTAATAATTGCAGCAAAACCTTTTTCCTAGTAAACAAAGAAATGTGAATAAGACAAAGACTGGCCTATTTACATGATCAAATCAGCAACATTTTTATTCAATAAACTTCAGTGATAAAAACTATTCAGTTACTCTTATACTCAATTTGTATGATGTGGAACGAGTAGCAACTTTGTCAAAACCTGTTTGGCATAAAGAAACTAAAAATAGTTTTGCTGCTGATTCAGTAATTCCAATTCTAGAAATCTGTCTTAAGAAAATAATCCAAAATGTAGGCAGGAGTATTCACTGTAGCATTTTGCATTCAATATCTAGCCAATGAGATATGATGCATCACATTAGTAAGTACTCAAATGTCAAGTGAAAAAAGGCAGGATCTAAAACTGTATTTTACAGAGAAGACAAGTAATGATTTTATAGCATCTTACTACACTGATTGACAGTGACTGTAATGGGGCATGTGGGGGGAACTTGATAATAGGGGGAGTCTAGTAACCATAATGTTGTCAAGTAAGTGTACATTAACGATATCAAAATTAAAAAATTTTTTAAATAAATAAAACTGTATTTTAAGGGAACCCTCCTACACTGTTAGTGGGAATGTAAATTGTTGCAGCCACTGTGGAAAGCAGTATGGAGGTGCCTCAAATAACTAAAGATAGAAAACCATACAAAGTAGTAATTCTACATCTATGATAGAAGTACCACACAAAACCTGTGATTTGAAAAGATAATGCACCCTTATGTTTATTGCCGCATAATATGCAATGACAAGATATGGAAGCAACCTATATGTCCATCAATAGATGAATGGATAAAGAGGTGGTACATATACACAATGGAATACTATTCAGCCATTAAAAAACAAACAAACCAGAAATCCTGCCATTTGAGACATCATGGATGGACCGAGAGGGTATTATGCTAAGTGAAATAAGCCAGGCAAAGAAAGACAAATACCATACAATTTCACTTATTTGTGGAATATAAAAACAAAACAAAACACAAGGAACAAAACAGCAGTAGATTCATAGACACTGAGAAGTGACTGGTGGTTACCATGGGGAAGGAGTTGGGGTGGGTGGACAGGGTGAAGGGGATAAAGGGGCACAAAAATTCTCAATCATAACATAAGTCAGTCACAGGGATGGTAGCACAGCGTGGAGAATATAGCCAATGATTCTGTAACATCTTTCTATGTTGACAGTTAACTGCATTCATTGAGGTGAGGGCTTAATAATATGGGTAACTGTTGAACTGTTGTGTTGTCTACTTGAAACCAATATGATTGTATATCAACTATACTTCAATTTAAAACACTATTATTTTAATCTAACTCTATGAAATATATATATACATAGAAAAAATGTCAAGAAGGAAATATTAAGTGCTTATCCTGGAGCAACAGGCTTAGATTTTCCTTTTTATACTGTTATTGTATTTTCCATAAAGAAAATAATTCAAAGATTTTAAAGTGTCATAAATTTTTTAAATTGAAAAATGACTATGGCCACTCATTTCTAACTATCAACTAAGAATGCTAGATGAGATCTCTGAGGAGTAAAGAGTGGCAGTATCAGTGATGTGACTATCCACCCCCTGGGGTGTGTAGCAATTTACTTCCAACAACAGAAAAGTCTTTTCTTTGGAGGTGGAAATTAAGATGTCAGATTCCCTACAAGAAGATCCCTTTTGATTTTCTCACTTTCCAGTTTACAAGGAAATAATGAGGAATGTGGAGAATGCTATAATAACTATACTGGTGAACTTGTTTGTACATCCATGGAAAGAGCTATAATCTATCAGTTTTTTGAAGGAACGGCAGCATAATGCACTGGGGTAGAAAGTAAAGTAAGTTCTTGAATGATCATTAGATTATCTTTTTCAGTATTCAAGTCTAAGTGGTTAAATCTTTCTTCACAATCTATGAAAAGGGTTTACTTAGTGTTATCAGATGAACCAAGATAGTGTCGCTCCTGAATTACCATCTTGCTCTCTAGAGGTTACTCGATCCCAAGACTGGCTGGTATTAAGCAGCGCAATAGTTTCATTATTTAGCGATATACAGATTTTTATTTTAAGTCTAGAAGAGGAGGGAAGACCAAGTTATGCAGCAAATCTCTGAATGAAACACACTGGGGACAGTGGACAGCCCTTCTAACAATAACCTTTTTCAACACAACACAAGTTCAAATTGCTTCATACTAACTGAGCCAGGAGAGAAGAAATCTGTAAACAGAAGCCATCCCCCTAGCCTCTACACACTTGATGTGCAATATTTTCTCTGACCCCTGACTTACTTTATTCTGTGTAAGTCAAATAAAATAAAATTCAGTTTTATATTTTCATTAAGCCTCTTTCAAAAGTATGTTAGTGTCTGGCAATGCATCTAACTGATGAAAAATTAATTTCCAGAGTGGATTAAGAAATATAAAATAATTAACAAGGAAAAGTCAAAGAAACCCCTAAAAAATTTGGCTCTGAGTATGGCAGGCAATTCACAAAAAGACTAAGCCTTAATGACTAAACATTTTTAAAAAGATGTTCACCTTTACCATAATCAGAGAAAGGCAAACTAAAACCACAGTGAGATACTATTTCATACCCATGAAGCCTGGTAAGAATTTTAAATTGAATACTGTCAAATGTTGATGAAGATTTGGAACAATGGGAATGTAATTAGCATAACCACACTAGAAAACAACTTGGCTTCAAATATACACAACAGTTGCAATGATAGTTCACTTTATTCAAATTAATGAATTGCCAACACTTTGTTAGACTTGCTTTATTGTTCTCTCTCTATATGTATAAAATGATATATATAGTATCATTTTTTCTAAACCACTTGAAAATAAATTGCAAACATCATGCCCTTTATACCGACAAATATTGCAACACAGATTTCCTTACGACATACGGGGCTTCACTTATTTAAACCACAACACAATTATCAAAATAAAAGACTTGACATTATTGCAAATACTAGTATCTAATTTACAGACTTTATTCAAAGTTTGACAATGGTCCCAAAAATATCCTTCAGGGCATTTTTTCCTGGTCCAGGATTCAACCCAGGATTACACATTATATATACATGCCGTCTCTTTAGTCTCCCATTATATGAAAAGGTTCCTCAGCCTTTCTTTCAAGATACTGAAATATTTTTTAGTACAAAATATTTATTTTGCCAAATTTCTCTTGGGTTAATCTGATGTCTCTTCATGATTAGGTGCAAGTTGTACACTTTTGCAGAATCCTATGTAAGTGATGCTGTATTCTTCTCCGTACATCACATGTGATGTCAGTTTGTGCCATGATTGATGACATTTAGCTTTGATCACTTGGTTTGATGTAGTTAACGCTTACCAGGTTTCTCCACTGTAAAGTTACTATTTTTCTCTTTTTGATTAATAAGTAGATAATTATTATCTAAAAGTATCTATAAAAGTGAGTCTACAGAAATATCCTACTCCTCAAACTTTTTACCCAATGGTATTAACGGATATTTGTGATTCTTGCTTGGATAAATTGGTACTATGTGTCTTTTAAAATAGCATTTTCTCACTCCTTCATTCCTTTCACATTTATTAATTGGCATTCCACCTTAAGGAACAGCTTTTCCCTTACATTCTAGAGAGTCTTATAAAACTGTGCATACGTAGACATATAAGAACATTTTGCCACATTGCTGGCAATAGATATACTGGGATCAATCGAAAGGTCCATTAAGTACATGGATATATAGCAATATATACAAATATCAAATAATCATGTTGGGCAACTAATTGGACACTAATATGTTAATATGCTATATGTCATTATACCTCAATTAAAAATTAGTGAATAAATAATAAAAGGCAGTTCGTATTATTTTTAAAAGATGGATACATACAGTGTATACTACATAGGAGTTTTTAAAAAAGTTAACTAGAACATTTACTAACATAGATAACTGGCAAACAGAATGAACAAAGAACTCAGAATCATATGTGGAAGGTGATATTTTTATAGACTTGGAATAATGCAAAACAATATATACTATGTATTATTTAAGAATACATACATGTACAGGGGAGCATGAAAATATGCATAAAAATAATAAACATCAAAATCAGGGTGTAGTTTCAGGGCTTGGCAGGGTAAGAATTAGGGAGGGATACAGGGGAGAAATAAATTGTATCTGTAAAGCTATATTTATTAAACTAGGTAATGGCTACATATGTGCTATAATCCAAAAAAAGAAAGATACATGGAACTGACAATTGTTCCCAGGATGAAGATCCATACTGTAAATGAACAAATACTAAGAGTTCACCAAGGCATACAAAATCTAGAAATGGGAATTACAAGATTAAATGTCAAAAGAAGTACTGCTGAATATGTAATGTTACTTCCTTCTTGAAACACCCTGACTGTTGATGTCAGAATTACTGATTCAATTCACCCGAAATATAAACTTCTGACAGAAAATGTATTCAACTCAATCAGCATATAGGGGACACTCATGATGTATCAGGCATCAAAGTACAGGCTAGAAAGAAAAGGAGGAAATATTTCTTACAGCACCAAGGTTCATAAGTAGACTTGAAAAAATCTTGAAAATATAGATATAAATTCATATCAGATTTAACCAACACAGACACAATTTAGATAATGGTTTTTATTGCCATTAAGGAATCCCAAATTCTTAGTAAATTAATCCTGATCCTTCAGAGTATCCATCACTTCTGAAATCGGTAAAACCCTGATCTAGAAAATATTTTCTTTGGTTACACAAGTCAGCTTCCAAAAAGTAACGCCATAAACATTTGAACTGTGTCCTTCTACCAACAAGGTTCGTGCTTGGGTGAAAATAAAATGTGAACTGTATCTATCTAATGCAAGAGATTAATTGCACAAGGTGCCCTATGCCCCTGTGCCTTTAGCAAGTCACTGGTACATAAATAATACCAGCTATGGAAAGCCTGTTAAAAGAAATGCAGGCTGAAGTTAAAACCAGCTCAAATATAATTAACTCTAAATGAGCTGAGCGAACTCTTGGAATAACTGCCCATTTATAAATCACACTAGTTCTTCCTTCCTCCAGCTGTAAAGCATATTTTGTAGGTCACGCATTAGGGAACGGATCCACTAAAGACTAAAAGTGGGGTGATAGCCTTATATATATAAGGTGATCCTTAACCTACCAATAGGCTATATTCCAAAAGTCAGAAGAAGCTCAGAGTCCAAAACACTTTCTCATGGAAACTTTGAATAAATCTGTTTGAGCTAGAATTTTATCCAATCATAAACCTAACTAACCCCAAAACATAGATGATCATATAGTAGCAGTACCATATAATAGACATGTCTTTCAGCACTATTTCTATAGGAAAAATTTTAGTTAAATCTGGTTTGGAATTAACAAAAATATCCTTCCTCGCCCTGCAGTGTGACCGAGAGGGTGCCTTAGCTGAACTTTCTGGGGTCCTGGTAATGTTGTATTCTTTATCTGGATGAGAAGTACATGAGTAAGTTCACTTTGAAAACTTCATCAAGTTTTACATTTATAATTTTACACTCTTGTCTATCTATGCTGTGCTTCAATCAAAAAAATTTTACTTGAGATCCGCTGTTCAATATTGCCTATAGTTAACAATATGATATTGTACACTTAAAATTTTGTTAAAAGAGTGTAGATCTCATGTTAAATGCTCTTACCACAATTTTTTTAAAAAGGAGGCAATATCTGTGAGTTCCCTATTTCAGTAATTTATCCACTATGGGATTAAATAAATACTGCTTCCCTTTTTTTAAAAAAAAAATTTATATTACGTTAAGCAAATCCGCGGAGAGTTTAGAGGTCCCAGCACCAACACCCAGTAGGGAGGTCCCGTTCCTGGGATGAGAGCTCCTCTGAGGGCCTCTGGCCCTTGGCAAGAAAGCCAGGCCAACATTCTTCCCTCCCATGCCCCCATATCATACCTTCCTGATCCATAAACGCGATCGGCCTGATTAAAGAGGAGACCAAGGTGAAGTAGCTATAAAGATAATTGTATGTGGGTGGGGCTGAGCCAGGAGTACCCCTGTGCTGCTGGGTGTAAAGACCAGAAGTACTCAAAGCCAAGCTCCGAGAGGAAAGACCATATTCGAGCGATCACTCAGGTGCAGTTAAAGATTGAAAAGTCTTTATACAATTCTAACAAGCAAGAGCCAAGAAAGGATCCCTGAAACAGACCGCCAATCTCTGTCCTCATTCTTCTCCAATTCATTAATTGTCACACATACTAATACATTAATACACACAAAAAGATAGCCACCTAACCACGCAAGTTTCTAGTCCACTTTCTGTCACTTTTTTGGACAATAATTCAGCTATAACTCTGCAAGGCTAAGCTCTAGATATACTACGTTCAAAAAATTCCCCGGGCCATTAGTCAAGATGCAATTTACAGCACATAAACAATTTCACATTGACTCCTCTGTTTTCCTGATTGCCCCAGCTTTCCTTCCTAAGTACTTTTTAAAAATCCAATTTATTGTTATTAACTTAGTTAAGTATAAAAATGGTATCAGGGTTACGTTAAAAAAAAGTCAATTTTTTGAGAAGCATACTGAGGTAAAGGCAAAATGACATAATCTCTAGGATTCGTTTTAAAATGTTTCCATAGAAGAACATATATTAAGAAGATGAAAATATGCCATTTCTGATTGATAATCTGTATTTTCTAATTTTCTACATTGCTCACATACTACATCCGTAATTAAAATTTTAACTAAAAAAGTACTTCCACAAAAGAGAAACTGAAAAAAAAGGACAGATAAGCAAATTCCTGTTGAGTTTCTGTGATGGGGTCTGGGGAATTGATTGTACTATTCTCTTTACTTTTTAAAAATGCAGGCTATATATTTTTTTAATCTATTTAAGAAACTCATTTGAAAAGTCAATTTAGCTGCGACTCAATTTCCTCACTTCTCATTCACACAGAATGAAGCATTCCTTCATTCTGGCAGCTTGTCACTCAGCCACTATAAGACAGAGCCAGGTACCAGGCTAGGCACTGAAATTTAAGAGAGAGGGAAAAAGAGGAGTTGAGCTAACTCAGTAGTTCTCAAATACAGCCACACATCAAAATATCTTTAGAATCTATAAAAATACAGATGTCAGGGTCCAAGCCCAGATCTAATAAACTCGAATGTCAACTACGTTTTAAAATATGTATATACATAGACAAAAGCTATAAGAAAATACATCAAAATATTAGGTCTTTTCTGAGTAATAGGGTTTCATATGGGTGATTTTTAATTTTCTTAGTAGTACATCCACAGTGTTTAATTTCTCAAGTATATGTATTACCTTACATAATGGGAAAAAGTACTTAAAATGCTCTTTTCTAAAACCACAGTGATATTACTACACACCCACCAGAATGGCTATAATTAAAAAGGCCCAAAATACCATCAATTGAAGAGACTATGGAGCAACTTAATGGAACTCGTGTATTGCTCTAAGAATGTACAACCATTTTGGAATACCACTCAGCAGTTTCTAATAAAGTTAAACATAAACTCACTTATCCTATGACCTAGCAATTCCACTGCAAGGTATGTACCCAAGAAAAATAAGCAAATGTGTTCACAACAATGCTCATGGCAAATAAAAACAGGAAACAACCCAAATGTTGATCAAAATAATAATAGATAAACAAATTACTATGTATTTGTATAAAGGAATACTACTCAGCAATTAAAAAAATAATCCACTGATTCATACAACTTGGAGAAATCTCATAAATGTTATACTGAGTGAAAAAGAAACAGATACAAAGAGTGCCTACTAAAGGATTCCATTTATATGAATTTCAAAATTAGGGAAAACCAATTAATGATGATGGAAATCAGAAGAGAGTTTATAATGGGGACCAAGGGATGAGTGACATATGCCAGGAAGGGGTTTAAAACAACTTTTAGATCTTGAATTTGTTCTTTAGCTAGATTTGGGTGTTAATCACACAGCTCTATAAATACATAAAAATAATCTGGCTGAACTCTTTATATTTGTGCATTTTAATATATGTTGTTTATGCCTCACTTTTTTAAAAAACAGAAAAATGTTGCATTTAAGAGTCTCCACAATTTTCAAACCCAATTAGAGGCTCTAGGCAATCATACCCATCCTTCCCATCAATATTTTTAAATCTTCCTTCCCAAACTAGAAGACAACTGACATTTATTGAATGTCTCCTGATACTGAACTGTGTGCTAAATCCTTGACACACCCACCTATACAACCCCATAATCCTATGAGCTATAGTCTATTATCCCTATTTTCCACATGAGGAGACTAAGGCTCAGAAGGGTTGAGTGACTTGCCCAGGGCCACAGAGAGAATAAGAAACAGAACCAGGATTTGAAACCAAGTCTGTGACTCCAAAACCAAATGCTTCTCATATCCTAAACTTCAAATTCTATGTCACTCAGTCCAACACTTGCCCTCAAACCCCAAATGGGTAAGATCTTTCCCAGCAACTCCACATCAGTCCCAGTTCTTCCTTGCTGAGTAGAAAGTCCTGACTAGCAGTTCCTCCTAGTATCTGTCCTACCTTTGAGAGAAGAAATGGAACTTTGACACAGGAAAACCAGTATGTGCCTCCATCTAGCATTAATCTGGATATGCACTTGTCACCAATTGACTTGACTTGATCATCCCTTCCAGAAAATTGTAACTATTTTTTTGGCAACTGGGGCAGAAATCGGATGTATTATCCGATTAGGTCTCTGAGCCTTCCCAAGATAAACCCAACAAAAAACACCCCCTCAAAGCTCCCCCTGTTCTGTAGTTTAGCTGGGTCCCAGCTGCCCCGGGAGGCTGTTCTGTCCAACCTATGACTGTAACTTCACCACACAGATATCCTGCCAGCATTTTTACTCTTCGTGTCCCTTTGAGGCAGAAGCAGCTGCCCCATGCATCTTACAGGTTAATCAAGATTTAGAAAGGATAATCACCCTGTTTCATTGTTGCTGTTAGATATGTCCTAAAACCTTCTACATCTCTTACAACCTCATTAACCTGGACCATTACCTAGCCAGGGTTTGTAGAAATCAGCCTCTACCTCTTTTATTCCCAACAGCCTGCTGTACCCTCAGCCATCACCCTAAGTGTGCATTCAAGGTCTCTGAGCTGAAGACAAACTGACCGTGACCCTAGTAAGGTTAAGTTGCAGTCTCCTCACCTGCACAGCGCCTTTCAAGGTCCAGCACCAAATTCTGTGTATTCTTTCTTAAAGAGGGTGGCCAGATTGTATCAGCTTCAGGCCCCCACAAAACTGGATTTGCCCTTCCTCTGAATCACATTATCATTTTGTTGCTACAAGCAACAGATCTATGTTAAACTATTCACTTTGCAGATTAAACTGATTTGGAAAGAGAAATACTTAGGATGAAAGAACCAAGTTGTTACCAATAAGTACTAAACATCAGGAAGTTCACAGACATGCATTAACATCTTTATGCGTAATTTCATCTATGATTGATTAATATTTCATCTATTTGATAGTCAAATTAGCTGTATACTCTGAGGGGCTGCTGTTGGCTAGGTTGCTTTTTGGTTATTTCAAGGTTTGAAGTTTCTCTGTTTTTGGAAGTGGAGAGATTGGAGAGGATAAAAAAAATAAGAGTACAATACAAAATGAGAAAAACTCACAAGCGTCCCTTTTGCAGCAAAACTGCTTTAGAAGAACTAGATTATTATACACCATAGACAGAAAGGGGACAAAATCAGCACAGCTATCTAACATGTCATATACATGAACTATGCTCAAAATAAATGCTGGCTTCTCATCTCCTTTGGTTTCCTAAGAGCTACTCAATCATGATTGCCTAGTTTTTTCAAAAGCACAAGAGTATGAAACTACTCATGTGTCCCCCGCTAATGTTTCCCCACTTGGCACACTGAAGAGTTACATTCAACTTGTTTATTTGATGTTTTTAAATAAACACTTTTATTTTTTTTAGTGTACCATAATACACCTAAGGGAGAAAACATATATTCATCACCAAAGATGCTGAAAAGCATGAAAAATCCAACATTCATCTTGATTTAAAATAACAAAACACGAATCACCAAGTACTTAACATAAGATGGAGAGGTAGATCAAAGCCAACAAGACACTGGGAAGACACTGAAAGCCCTACAGCCCATCCCCAGCAGGAATGGCAGCTGGCATCACTGTTATTCAGCACTGTACTGAAAGAGCAGGCAGCACAATTAGACAAGTGAAAGAAATGAAGCATAAACTGGAAAAAAATTAAAATACAAACTAAAGTTGAATAAGAAGTAGTAAAGATATGACTGTTTGAAGATAAAATAATTGCATACCTAAAAAAAAAAGAAATCTGCAAAAATCTGTAAAGAATTCCTTACTTTAATATCCTCTACCTTACTAAAATCAAAAGCTTTCTAATATATAAAGAATAATCGGATGATATGATGGACTCCATTTATAATAGCAATCAGAAATATAAACTTAAGAGGAAATGTTCAAAACCTATCTGAGGAAAACTTTAAAACACCTCTGGAAGATACAAAAGAACACCTAAACAAACAGAAATGTACGTCTTTGAAAGTAAGCAAGACTCAAATCAACAATGGCAAGCTGCCCTCAATAACTTCATAGATTTAATACAACTCCAATAAAAATAGATAGTTGCATTTCCTCTGGATCATAGACAAGCTTAATCACAAGATCAGATGGAAAAATAAGCAAGCAAGAGTAAACAGGAAAACTCTGTTAAGGAAAAGGAGTGGGAACAACAATCCCTTCAGAAATTAAAACATCTAGGAAAACATCAACAATTAAAACATGATAAGCAATGCATAAGACAAGTGAACAAATGGAACAGAAAAGAAAGTCCAGAAATACATCCAAACACATACTGGATTTCAGGAAATCATTAAGAATGCTTTGCAAATCAGTAGGATAGAGATGGACTTTTTAATAAAAAGTGTTGCAACAACTGGATAGTCATTTGGACAAATACACCAGCATAAATGAATCAAAGATTTAAATGTACAAAAATAAAGACATAAAAGTAATCAAAGAAAACATCAGAGCATTTCCTTTGAACCTGGCAGAGGAAAAATCTCTGTACTAAAAAACTCAAAATCCAGAAGCTATAAAAAGAAAACATTGTTAAGTATCACTACATTAAAGTGAAAAACACCTGCATAGTATGAAGTGTGATAAGCAAAGGAAAAAATACAAACAGCAAACTGAAAGGTATTTGTATCTTAGCACAGACAAAAGCTAATCACCTTAATATATGAGAAGGTCCTAGAAATCAAAGCGAAACAGAAAACAAAGAGAAATAGAAAAATGACTAAAAGATGTAGGTAGATAATTCCCAGAAAAAGAAATACAAATGGACCCTGAAACATGTACAAAATCATACTATTTTTAACAGAAATGCAAATTAAGACTAAACTGAGTTTCCACTTCTCACCTATCAGGTTGACACAAATCCAAAAGTTTGACATATATTTATACCATTGGTGAAGCTGTGAAGAAACAGGCATTTGCATACATGCCTTGTGGAAGAACAAATAGTACAACCATTAATAAAGAATAGACAAAATTACAAATACTCTGACAGAGCAATCCCACTCATGCCACAAATTCATGTTACCTATAATTCATGTTATAGATATACATATCACAGCATTTTTTAACAGCAAATGGTTGAGAACTACAGGTAAAAAGTACCATCTGCATGCAGGGAATGTAATTTCTTGTTAAAAAAGAAGAAACTTTCTAAATAACTACGTTAAGAACTATAGGATATAAGTGAAAAACAAAGTTCAGAATAGTGTTTATTGTACATCACCTTTGGGGTTCACGAGACAAGAAGATAATAAGCATTTGCATTATAACAGCATGTTTGTAATAGTATAAACATTGGAACGATCCATAAGAAACTAACATGGCAACATGGCAGAGGAGTAGACAGTAACAGGTGGAAACTCCACTTACCAAAGCATATATTTCCAAGTTGCTATAATTTTTATACCATGTAAATGTACTACTTATGCAAAAAATAAAAATATTTTTAAAAGACCTATAAACCTAAATTTCAAATATTTACATATATATCCTTGGTTCATCAGCTTGCTTCTCAGAATCACATCATTCTGAAGGCTCTGCATGTTCTTGGAATTGTGAAAATGGAACAAAATGAAACTGTATTTTGATCACTTTCCACATAACCAGTGTCACCTTTGCATTTCAAATCTTACTCAAAAATACTTAATTTCTGGGTTAGCTTTAGAAGCCCCTAATAATCCACCACCTCACAGGTTTATACACTCACGGAAATGAACAGTTTACAGTTAAGGAATTCAATGTTTTTATTTCTGAAAGAGATAGGCATCTATTATCCTTGGGAGAAAAATGTAGCACAAAAGAGTAGCAGTGAGATGAGGACAAAGGAAATATACTCAGAACTCCCTTCTCTTCGTTAACATTCCCTCAGCTCTCATTCTCTTCCCTGGTTGATCCTTATGTGGTTCATTTATCTCTTACTGCCCCTTTCCTATGATTTTTTTTCCCTAGCCTTTGTAAATGTCTTTCACTCTCTGTGAGTTCATTAAATCTACCATTTCAACTTCCACCCTCTGCAAATAACTCTAAAATGTGCATCTGTAGTCCTGACTTCTTCCCCAAGGCTCACATTTTTTACAGCTGCCTAGACACTTCACCTCTCCACCAATCGCATTGCTCCAGTTCAAGGCCCGATTACCTTCCCAAACGGCTCCCCGTCTACCATCCCTCCTTTCTCCACTTCCTCCCCCCTCTTCCTGTCTAATCCCACTTCCACAAATCTACCAGATTTGTCTTCCCAAAACTGAGATGCCTCATCTAAGGCAATGTCTTAGCCTGTCATTCACGGCCTTTTAGGATTTGACATAAACCTAACTACCCAATCTCAACTCCTACCTCCACCTCATCTTCACTCATCCTAACTCCAACGAACCTAAATCAGTTCTTGGATCTGCTAATATCTCCTGTGTTCTCCTACCCTCCTGCTTTTCCTCACAGTTTCTTCCACCTGATAACCCTTTTCCTAAAATCAGTAGAATTGTTTTACATAAATAGAAATCCATTTTCCCCTTTTTGTTTTCCTTGAGCCCATAAAACACCAACTCTATTCATTTTATGATACAAGGTTGTCTTAATGGATTACAAGCAAAAACAAAAGAGACTAAGTTACCTCAAACTTATGGAATATCATTTCTAAGTTTCTAAATTAAATCAGGTTTATACTAAAGGGCACAATGGATGGTTTGCCCTCAGCGAGTAAGAGTGGAATGGCAAGGCAGCCCCCTCCCTTAAGAAAAGGGTGTCAGTTTTCGTTGATTACAAAATGCCTGTTGTTCTCTCTCCTGCTTGCACACATATCCTGATACACATGCCTCTTTATTGACTAGCAAACTTGGGCAGACGCTCATTGTACAGAATGTAAGCTGAGCATCAGAGGCTAAATGCTATCACATGCTGGGATTTTGCAATGTCTGCTGGCATCACACATTTAGAGTCTGTTGTGGAAGGTCATGTAGGTTGGCCACTGACTGGCAAGAAAAACTCACTGTTCTGAACATATGAGTCATTGAAAATGAGGATGTTCATTTGAGTAAATTTGTGCCAATATCACTGCAGAGAAAGGAAGAAGAAGGGATATATATATATATGCATGGTATACTAACAGATACCAACTTAATAAACAAAAAGCTTGCCACACTTGGAAAAAAAGGAAAATAAACTTAGCCTTTGCAAAAACTTTAAATACTTTACACAATCTACCAAGTAGGGAATGCTATTTCTTTTTTATTGAAGTATCATTGATATAGTCTTACATTGGTTTTAAGTATACAACACAGTGGTTCAATAGTCACCCATATTATTCAATCCTAATGCTGTTAGGATTAACCACTAATATGGTTACTATCTGTCAACATAGGAAGATGTTTCAGATATGAGTACTGTGTTCAAGTCTCCTAAAATAAATGAGCTGCAATCTATTTCCCCCTTTAATTTTATTAGTATTTGTTTTATGTATTTAGGTGCTCCTATGTTGGTTGCATAGATAATTTATAATGGTTATATCCTCTTGTTGGGCTGACCCTTTTATCATTATCCTTCCTTGTCTCTTGTTACTTTCTTTGTTTTGAAGTCTATTTTGTCTGATATAAGTACTGCCACTCCTGCTTTTTCCTCCCTATTATTTACATGAAATATCTTTTTCCATCCCTTCACTTTCAGTCTGTGTATGCCTTTGGGTCTGAAATCAGTTTCTTGTAGGCAGCATATAGATGGGTCTTGTTTTTTATCCATTCTGCCACTCCATGTCTTCAGATTGGTGCATTCAGCCCATTTACACTTAAGGTAACTGCTGATAGTTAATTATTGATACTGTTTTGTGACTGTTTTTATAGTTTCTCTCTGTTCCTTTCTTTCTCTCTTATACTCTTCTCTTGTTATTTGATGGTATCTTTAGTGTCGTGATTGGATTTCTTTTTTAATTTTTTTGTGTATCTATTATAGGCTTTAGGTTTGTGGCTACCATAAGGTTCAAGGATAGCTTCCTAACTATATAACAGTATTTATTAAGTTGATGGTGCTCTATTTCAAACACAATCTAAAAGTACTTTTTTCTTCTTCTTCCTCCTTCACATTTTATTTATTAGATGTCATAATCTGTATTTTTTTGTGTATTCCTCAATTGATTTCGTGTTTCATTGGTTTTACTACCTTTGTTTTGATTTGTTTTGTTTTAATTTCACATTTGCTTGGTAAATAAATGGTCTACTACCTTTACTGTGGGTTTGTTTTTACCTCTGAAAACTATTTATGCTTACGAACATTTCCACCTACAGAAGTTCCTCTAACATATCCTGTAATGCCAGTTTAGTGATTTTAACTTCCATCAGCCTTTGTTTATCTGGGAAGTGTTTAATCTCTCCTTCAAATTTGAATGATAATCTTGGTGGATGGAGGATTCTTGGTTGAAGGTCTTTCTGTTTCAGTACATTAAATATTTCATACCACTCCTTTCTGGCTTGTAAAGTTTCTGCTGAGAAGTCTGCTGATAGCCTGATGAGGTTTGCTTTATAAGTAATTTTTTTCTCTCTCTGGATGCTTTCAATACTCTTTCCTTATCCTTAATCTTTGTTATGTTAATTATTATATGCCTTGGCATTGTCTTCCTGGGGTTCCTTTTGTTAGGGGCTTCTGATTTTCCATTTTCCACCTGAGTGTCTATTTCCTTCCCAGATTGGGGAAGTTTTCAATAATTATTTCCTCAGAGACTTTCTATCCCTTTGTCTCTCTCTTCTTCTTGTACCCCTATTATGCAAATAATGTTTTATTTAGAGTTGTCACACAGCTCTCTTAACATTCTTTCATTCCTAGAGCTTCTTTTGCTCTCTGTTCCTCAGCTTCATTGTTTTCCTTTTCTCTAATTCCATCTCATTGACTGTCCCCTCTATTTGTAGCAATCTATTATTCATTCCCTCCATTGTATATTTCATTTCAGTTACTGCATTCTTCAGCTCTGAGAGGCTCTTTTTCAACTCTTCTATCTCTTTGTTGATGTCCTCCCTGAGATCTTCAATACTTTTCCACAGATCAGTGAGCATATTTATGACTTTGAAATCTTTATCAAGAAGATTGGTGATCTCCATTTCATTTAGCCCTCTTTCTGGTGTCTTATCCTGTAGTTTTGTTTGGAACATATTCCTTTGCCTCATTTGGTCAGGGTTTCTGTGTTTCTTCCTTTGTATAGATGGATCTGCTGTGCTTCCTGTTCTAGAGAGTAAAGAAGGTGTCCTGTGGTGCCCACAAGCTCAAGATTCTTTGCTCACCAGTGCCTGGTTCTCCTCTGTGGTGGAGCCCCAGTTGCTATTGGTGGGCAATGGGTGGGGCTGCCTTTCTGTCTGTCTGCTGGCTGTCAGTTTCCTGTGGCTGGTAGTTTGCCTCAGCTGGCCCTTTGTGATCACAGCAGTAGCTTCTGCTGGTACTGTTGTGGGCAGGGCTGCCCTATGCCTGCCCTGTGCTGGTGGTGGGGCTGCAGTGCTAATGGGGTGGGGCAGTGGTGCAGCTCAGGGGTGAGAAGGAAGGAGGCTTGGAGCTGGCTCCTGCAGGTGCCTCTCTAATTGGGTTGATACAGGGTCAAGAAACCTGGAAAAGACTTCCTCTGCCTGCCAGGCAGCGAAGCCTGAGCTGCTGGACCAACCAGGCTGGACCACCTGTGGTGTGCAAGGACCTCAGAGCTGAGCCACCAGCAAGGTGGATGGAGTGGATGGAGCTCCTGAGAGTGCCCGCAGGGGCTGGGGAAGTGTCATTCACCTGCCCTTTCTCCTGTGGAGAGAAATCCATCCAATCCTCACCCCTCAGGCATCCCTCCCACTGCTGGGAGTGATCTTTCATGGAATTTTCAAACTGCTGCCTCTCCTTCAGGTCTCAGCAGGATCAGAGGAGCATGCCTGTCCTCCACAAACAGCTGGAGTCTTAGTCTTCCAGCATGTTCCAACTGTCCCTCATGTCTAGCCCCGCTAATCACCAAAACCCAATGCAATGGGGACTCATGTTCCTGGAGCAGATCTCCAGGGCCAGGTGTGCAGCGTTTCTAAGTGCCTATCCAGTCCCGGCTCTGTTCCTATTCCTCTGTCCTGTGGGTTGGGCTGGGGGAAGGGCTTGGGTACCACTCAATTGTGGCTCTGCCACTTTACCCTTCTCCATGTGGTCATCTCTTCTTCGCCAGGTGTAGGTGGTCTGTTCTTCAGTCTTCAGGTCATTTTCAGGTTTAGTCATATTTGCTGTAGTTGCTTCCTTGGTGTATGTGTGGGAGAATGTAACCACTTTACTTTCCTACTCTGCCATTTTTTTCCCCTCCTCCTCACAGGGAATTTTATTAATTATACACAGCCAAAGTCTAAACTCTGTCTGGTCTTAATTGCCTTTTATCCTTTTTTTTATAGTTTCTGGAATTCATTATTAATTTCTCCCCTGCTTAAACCAAGAGAATTCCACTGGTTACAAAAGAATACCAGAAATCAGGCTGGTTTTCTCTTACAGCTTGGAGAAGGGTGTGATTTGCAATGTATATGCAGTCTCCAAAGTTTTTAAGTTTTTGTAAAGAGCTGAGCCAATGTTCCTCCAGACCTCTGTCCCCTGCATACAGTGCATTTTTCCAAACATTCAAAGTTAAAAGGGCCAAATTACACCACCCACAAAGTCTGTCCTTGGCATCCTCTGCATCCTTGGGCTTCAGCGTCCACCCCTCCTCCCCAGGTGAAATGAGCAGGTGTGAGCTGCCCATCACTCAACACCAGAGGCACACAGGGCAAGAATGATCACTTCCAGACAGAAATGCCAAGGCTAGACAGGGTGAAGGCTCTAAGGCACTAACAGGATAGCAGAACATGTCCTGTTCTTTCCTCTAGTTCACCAAGTGGCTCCAGAAGTCACCAAAGACACAAGGGCCTATTGGTTCTACTCCCTGAGGAACCTTCGGAAAATGGAATAGGACTCCAGGAAATTAACGTTCTTCTCTAGCCAGCCCAAGCTTTGGGGGAAACAGAGCTTTGAGGAAGAGAAGCTGGGAACCCAAGCACCTGACCTAGAAAAATTAGTGAAGGGGGTACAGAGTAGAGCTTTCATCAAACCGTTCTAAGGTTGGCACACGAAGGAGAATGTTTTTTCTAAGCGTTTTGCTGATGCTCAGGGCATCGAGATATCACTGGTTTCTTTCTATCACAACCCAAGAAAATAACTCCATCTAATCACAAATCCAAATAGCTCTCTCTTCTCCCTGAACCACAAGAGCCTGTTCTCAAGAAACACAGAACCACCACTGCCTGTTCCCCATCTCCCCAGCCTTCTGTGTGCCAAGCATGCTTTCGTACCCCAGTCCCTCACCTTCTTGCTCATTTGAGAACTTATGTTTCCCAGGGAGCTTCAGCAAGAAAACAGAAAATTGTGAAATTGCATTTCAAAGCCTCTCAGAGAAGAAAAGGTAAAAGGGCTTGAAGGGTTGTTGCTCCATGCTGGCAGAATAAAAACTGATGAAGAGCTTTCTTGCTTTCTCTGCTTATAGAGCCAGTGATCTATAAGCAGATAGCAATGTTACAAACCCTACAAAAAGACAGATTAAAACTGAAATACTTTGGATTTTTATAGGGAATTTGTTACAACCAGAGCAAGGTACTGTTAAAAGCTTTGTCTGAGAAAAGCTTTGTCATATAGGTCATACCTCTCCCCAAATTCTCTGCCACCTGCCCGTTTTGTAAAAAATCTCTATATAATCAACCTACTAGCCTGGTCCAGTTTTAGATCATTTCTGCCAACAAGAAGTTCTTTCTTACATATAACAATTATTTTACTTCAATTTAAGCCAATATTTTTGGCCTACCTTTTATGGATATGGATGAAAAGTAGGATGGTTTCCTCCTCCTATTAACCAACTGTAATATGAATCATCCCTTGATTTTTTTTCTTAAATTCAATAATCAGCCTTCACAGATCTCATTTTACCACTACATCAGTCCTTGTTACAGGCTTCAGAACTTCCTCTTTACCACCCTTAATATAAACAGTAAATCAGGGTTTAACTATGCCTTTATAGCACATCTAAACTCCTTTGCATTTGAGGTCCTTCTTAGATAATCTCAGCCAACTTTACTTCTGTTTTGCCCCTTCTATAAACTCAGTTCCCTCCCATTGCTATTTAAGCCATTCCCTCCTTCCCCAGCTGAGAAGCTCCATCACCTTAGTTAATTCCAATTCACCTCCACAAAGCCAGTTCAACACTAACACATCCACAAAAAACCCTCTCTGATGTCCTCCATCCAAAAAGATCTCCTTTCAGGTGACACTTGATGAATTTTCTTCCTCAAACTAATTCTATTTAATGTTTGTGGAATCAGCAATCTCAATACCACCTGGTTCACAACAGCTCATGGATATATGGAAATGGGCCATATCTTCTTAATTAGGCTAAGGGTTGCTTGAGAGCATAGCTCAGCCTCTCACCCAGGATGGGGAAGACACTCAGGAAGCATTGCTCATGCAGAGAGCAGGAAGAGTGATTCAAAGCAGCTGGTGACTGTGTGGCTGAACATGCTGGTTCTGTCATGCACTGCCACATCACCTGAGGGTCTGTGCTGTGCCTTGCTTTCCACTGTCCGGTTGCCTAAAATTCTGCCTCTGGCCTTCAGAAGCAGCAAGCCTTTTCCCACCATTAATCAAGCCTGGTGTTTCTATCATTCCAGAGCACCCTGCATGGGTAAAGGATCTTCAATGTCATCCTTCTCTCTGATGGCTCATTCATTGAAACCATCAAGATTACTTTCTATTCCTGTTTCCTAGGCTCTTTAAAACCTATTTTAAGAGCATGCAGTCAAAACTACTGAGCTCTCAACTATGTCCAAGTCATCAATACAACAAACAATACAACCAAATCTATGCCCAAACCCAATTACTCAACAGGTTCCCCTCCTTTCAGTTAGTGATCCTCTAGCTCACAGTGTGAGAAACCCGGTCTGCTCTCAGATCAGGAGTGGTGACAAGGTTTCATCAGGAAGGCCAACTCCAAATCAGTTGGTAGTGAGAAGCTGTTTGCAGGTTTATATTAAGGAGAACTTTTAAGAGGCCACATCTTGATTCACTGACAAAGACTTATCATCAATTAGTAATGCCTGCCAGAGTCACGGGAGGGGTGACATGGAGGATGGATTTGAGATCAGGACAGAACTAAGAGCTTTATTGAAATAAAGGTAGCTTCTATTTTCCTGTTTTCTACATGGTTTATATATCTGTAATACAACAATTTGCCCTTTTCATTTTGAGTAATTTTCTGTTATTGTCTCTCAGTTATCAAGACTAAAAATAAGTACTGGAGATGTATTTTTGTTCTCTGGAGAAAGGTGGGTGAGAAAATCTACTCCCTGTTTCATCATAAACTCCAGTAGTTCTCTAGAAACTTATAATCATTAAAAAAATCAATGCTGATTATAAAATGAGAAGATTTTGAACCCAGATATAAATACTAATCATGTCATTAACCATGTGTTTATACCTATTTTGAAGCATAAATAGGGTGGAAGTATGGATGTTGTAATCAGTTGTCAGTCAACCCTGCAGAACAGCCAACAGGCATTTGGAGTAACAGGCAGTTTCACTTAAACAATTAACATTTTAACATCCCATTCCATATACTGTTGACCCATATCTTGGCTGACAGCCCACATTAACTTTGTTGATTTGAACATAACTAATTTGATTTAAACAAGAAGTCCCACAATACAGAAGCATCCATAAAATTTCATCATCAAGTGAGTCATCAATTCAATTAAAATGTCAGCCTTATGGTTTGGCTTTTACGTATGGTATCTTTGATCATAATGCTAAACATTCTTCATAGATTCATTTCTTTTAAAATTTAGTTGATGATTTGAGATCAAAATGGTATGAGTTTCCTAGTATGTGACAAAGCCAACACTTAGCAGAGGAGTTTCCGTTTGTGGAGAAGTTAACTCAGCCTTCTGAGGGAGAATTAGAAGGCATTGACCAGAGGAGCTGGTAAGGAAAGGATAGTTTGGGGAGGTAGCAAGGGATTTTGAGCAGAAAGACAAATTGGGATTCCTCTTCAGGCTGCCTGTGACTAGCTATGTGATCTGCAGCAAGTTACTTGGCTCCTTCACCTGTGATTCCTCAGCTTTAAAAGATGATTAACAAGACCTTCCTCATGTTAATTTTGTACAGTGGAGTCGTGTTTAACAAATTGTGGTGATTACTATTATTATTAATAGGTTCTTGTCTGTACTGGGGTTTTCTCTGGCATATAGGGTAGCCAGAAGGGATGTGGTCGTGGGGCGGCTGGTTTTGGGGACACTTCTAAATGACAAGCTGGATTTTGAATTTGATGGGTACCTGATGAGTTATCTACTCGCCCTAGCAGTAAAGAGAACTTCTCTAACTTAGGGAAGGTATCCTTGAGTTGACTCTCCTTTCATCTGATCCTATTATCTTCCCACCCTCAAAGAATTCTTGAGTCTCAGATCTCAACCAACTTTTTTTTCCAAACTACACAATTCTGAGATGCATGTACCCTTCTAAACTGCTGAAGGACTTGGGAGTAGGAAAGTTAAATCACCAGCAAGATCTCCCAGAACTAGTTGGTGCTGGGGATAGAAAGATTTAAAATCTGCTTATTTTCATTACGTTAAAAAAAAAAATTTCACAGAAAATAGGAATGAGGCACAGGACATGTCATCCAATTTGTTACTGCCATATGAAAGGAAGAACAATCTGAAAAGTAATAGAGAATGTTTTATGAGCTTTCTAATTGGTTTCTTAGGATGTGAGCCCTCCTTTCTGTGATTTACGGCTTACATCACTGTCTTCCCACACATCACTTCACAACACAGTTAAGATCAACAGTCTAATCTGAACTTTAACCTTTTTTCCTGCCAGAAGCCCTCCATCCTGCTTAGTCATTTTTGGCCAGAATTAAATGCCAAGTCATCTCCTTTCAGAGGTGAGAGCACCTAGTTAAATGCAAGTCTCTACCACGCTAAAGTAAAGCTCCCTCCAAAACAGACCTTCTGTTTTCCTCAGACTCTGAGAGTTGAAACAAGGGTGTCTCACCTCTACCTTTCTTTAAGGAACGTACCTCCACCCCCACCAACCAGTGTTCTCTCCTAACCCTGTCATCCATATGCTTCACCTCACAGTCCATCCTTTCCCACACTAGTCACCAAAAACTGTAGAAATAAAGTTCTGCTCCTTCAAGGGCCTGTTTGTTAGAAAACTAAAATAAATTATGCCAATGACTGTGGGTATCAATATATTAATGTGTTACTCTCTAAGAGTACTGGTTCACAAAGTAGTGCACGGATGGATGGGAGAGGGGAGAGGATCTTGCCACCCCACAGGACATTCAGCAAATCTGGAGGTGCTGCTGGCTGTCACAGTAGGGGTGTGCTACTGTTGTCTAGAAGACCAGGACACTGCTTCCCATGACAAACAATTATTCAACCCCCAAAATCAGTAGGGCTGAAGTTGAAAAATCCAGCTCTGAGGTAATATACTGCAATGAACACACCTTTGTTCCATAGGTTTAATTTAATTTCCAGGCACTGGCCAGGCTGAATGGAGATGTGTTTTGAAGAAGGTAACATTCATTGCAGATGACATGATATTGTACATAAAAAACCCTAAAGAATCCACTCCAAAACTACTAGATCTAATATCTGAATTCAGCAAAGTTGCAGGATACAAAATCAATACACAGAAATCTGTGGCATTCCTATACACTAACAATGAACTAGCAGAGAGAGAAATGAGGAAAATAATTCCATTCACAATTGCATTAAAAAGAATGAAATACCTAGGAATAAACTTAACCAAGGAAGTGAAAGACCTATACTCTGAAAACTACAAGACACTCATGAGAGAAATTAAAGAAGATACCAATAAATGGAAACACATCCCATGCTCATGGATAGGAAGAATTAATGTTGTCAAAATGTCCAAATGGCCATCCTGCCTAAAGCAATCTATAGATTCAATGCAATTCCTATCAAAACACCAACAGCATTCTTCAACGAACTAGAGAAAATAGTCCTAAAATTCATATGGAACCACAAAAGACCTTGAATAGCCAAAGCAATCCTGAGAAGGAAGAATAAAACAGGGGGAATTACACTCCCCAACTTCAAGCTCTACTACAAAGCCACAGTAATCAAGACAATTTGGTACTGGCACAAGAACAGACCCGTAGACCAATGGAACAGACTAGATAGCCCTGAAATAAACTCAACCATATATGATCAATTAATATATGATAAAGGAGCCATGGACATACAATGGGGAAATGACAGCCTCTTCAACAGCTGGTGTTGGACAGCTACATGCAAGAGAATGAAACTGGATTATTGTTTAACCCCATACACAAAAGTAAACTCAAAATGGATTAAAGACTTGAATATAAGTCATGAAACCATAAAACTCTTAGAAGACAACATAGGCAAACATCTCCTGAATATAAGCATGAGCAACTTCTTCCTGAAACCATCTCCTTGAGAAAGGGAAACAAAAGCAAAAATGAACTCACGGGACTACATCAAACTAAAAAGTTTTTGTACGGCAAAGGACATCATCAACAAAACAAAAAGGCATCCTACAATATGGGAGAATATATTTGTAAATGACATATCTGACAAGGGGTTAACATCCAAAATATATAAAGAACTTACACACCTCAACACCCAAAAAGCAAATAACTTGATTAAAAAATGGGCAGAGGATATGAAGAGATGGTTCTCCAAAGAAGAAATTCAGATGGCCAACAGACACATGAAAAGATGCTCCACATCACTAATCATCAGGGAAATTAAAACCACAATGAGATATCACCTCACACCCATAAGGATGGCCAGCATCAAAAAGACTAAGAACAACAAATGTTGGCCAGGATGCGGAAAAAGGGGAACCCTCCTACACTGATGGTGGGAATGTAAGCTAGTTCAACCATTGTGGAAAGCAATATGGAGGTTCCTCAAAAAACTAAAAATAGAAATACCATTTGACCCCGGAATCCCACTTCTTGGAATATACTCAAAGAATACAACTTCTCAGATTCAAAAAAACATACGCACCCCTATGTTCATTGCAGCACTTTTTACAATAGCCAAGATATGGAAGCAACCTAAGTGCCCATCTGTGGATGAATGGATAAAGAAGATGTGGTACAAATATACAATGGAATACTATTCAGCCATAAGAAAGAAACGAATCCTACCATTTGCAACAACATGGATGGAGCTGGGAGGACATTATGCTCAGTGAAATAAGCCAGGTGGAGAAAGACAAATGCCAAATGATTTCTCTCATTTGTGGAGTATAACAATGAAGCAAAACTGAAGGAACAAAATGGCAGCAGACTCAGAGACTCCAAGAATGAACTAGTGGTTACCAAAGGGAAGTGGTGTGGGAAGGCATGTGGGGAGGGATGGAGAAGGGGACTGAGGGGTATTATGTTTAGTACACATGGTATGGGGGATCACAGGGAGAACAGTGCATCACAGAGAAGGGACATGGTGGATCTCTGGCATCTTGCTGCACTGATGGACAGTGACTGCATTGGGGTATGGGTGGGGACTTGATAATATGGGTAAATGTAGTAATCACATTGTTTTTTCATGTGAAACCTTCATAAGAGTGTATATCAATCATACCTTAATGAAAAATAAAAAATAAAATAAAATAAATTTTAAAAAAGAAGAAGGTAACATTCAGTCACACCCCCGAGACAGATATCTATTTTCTCTTCATATAAAACTAGTTCCATTCATCAGACTTAAGACTAGATAAATGACTACTGACATTTTATTTGGTTGGCTTTTCTCAATTTTTATTTTTAAAATATAAGTTTAACAAAAAAAAACATGAGTTCAACAAGGAAAAAATATACCCACTGTCATATTTGCTTCAAGTATTTTTCAAAGAAAAAAATTATATAGTTAAAGCCAACCTCACTACCTTTTCTCCTCTGTCCTAGAAGATAACCACCATCATAGTATATATTATTTCCACATATATTTTCTACTCATCTACACCTATCTACATACATATATACAGTATCTGTTTACAGCACTAAATTTTATATAAGTGTTGTTATACTATACATTTTTTCTCTCAACATTGTTTGAGATTTGTTTACTTTGTTCTCTTCATGGAAATCTAGTTCATTCATTTTGAACACTGTATAGGATAAATAAACCAGCTTACATATTAATTTTTTCCCAATGAGTGAGTGAGTGTGTTGTCTCCACATTTTCACTATTTGCATATACTTGTTCATATACACTGTTGTATACACTATTTGTATACACTTGTGTACTCGAATACAACATGCAGAGAGTTTGGGTAGGCTCCCTATCTTAAGAGAAGTGCAATTGTGGGGTTGGACTATAATAGGCCTTCAACTTTGCCACAAATTGCCAAATTGCTCTCCAAAGGAACTGAACTAAGTTTTCATTATATTGTACTTATAAATAAAGATGACTAATCTTAGAGTTCATAAACAAATAAACAAGCAAAAGAATCAAACCTTTGCCTTCTACAGAGCCAAATTAAGATGTGAGGATAAAAATGCTAGTGAATTTTTTCAGAATCACCTATTAAGTAATTTTTGTTCCAAGAACACTTCAAACAAATCAATTATAAAAAATATTTGAAACTGTTAGGGAAATTTATATATGGACCATGTATTAGATGATATTAATGAATTATTAAGTTTTTTAAAAGGATAATAGCATTGTGGTTATTGTTTAAAGTCTTTTTTAAAAAAGGTATGAAAGACATGAAATCTTGTATCTGCATTGTACACTTCAACAAAAAATGAGGACAGACAGGTCAAATATGGCAAAACCTTGACAAATGTTGGCTAAGTCGGGCTCATTACACTATTTCTGTACTTCTGTGTATTGAAAATTGTCATTTTCCTCCTCCTCATCACCATCAGCCACAAGACTTACCAACAGAGACAAACTAATAAAAGCAGGTGAACCCACAGCCATGATAAAATCTCAACTTACAACCCTTCCACAGCCCATAACTGGATTATTTTTCTCTCTGCAAGTAGCCAGACAAGTGCCAGGATTTTATCAGTAAGATAACCCTATTAAATACATTATACTCCATATACTTGAGGACGGCAGATACAGATTTGTATTCAGAGAGTTAACTCTGAGACAATAGTACTAAATCAACTTAGCTGATTTAAAGAATATCAAAAATGTCAAAATGAGTATGGGAAAATGATACCGTTCAAATTCCTGTCACAAAATATTATTCCACATTTTCTGTGAATTCAAGAGATTAATTGATTAATGTTGATGTAATCACTGTGGCAAAGCTTTCAACATGGTTAGTCGAGTCTAACAGCAAGAATTCTGAAATTAAAATTAGAGAGAAATGTCAGGCAGCCTCAATTCTCTCTGAATAGATGTAACAATAGAGGCCTCACAATCACATTTTGTCCTTTGTGTTGGGAGTGATGGGGGTAGAAGAGGGCTGGGGAACAAGATATACAGAGCAGAATAGAAGTTTAGCACAGAGGCATAATTAATAGGCCACGTGCCTGCTGCATAGGGCAAGCAGAGCCTAGGGAGGCGGCCTGCATTCCCACTGCAGATGCTACTCAGTCGGGCCAGCAACGACCTTGATCAAGGGAACAATGGCAAAATGACTGAGCCTCTATTTATTTGTATTGTTTGTGACTCACTCCCAGGGCAAAGGCCAATTTGGGCTTTTATTCCTGCTGGTTGACTTTGAGTTAGTAATCATTCAAAATGTCCTAGTTTCATAATGCAATTAGAATGGAATTAATCTTGAGTCACGAAAATGATATAATTAATTACCTTCATTACAAGTACAATCAAATTACTGACTTATTAAAGTCTGATAGCATCATAGTTCCTGGAAATCAGTCTAGTACCCAAAGAGTGAGGCTGGTGGCTCTTAATAGTCAAAGGCTCTCTAGTGATCACTTGCACTATTTACAAGAGAGCAATATAAAAGTTGCTAAAATATCTATCAGACCACATCCCAGAGTCTGAGATGATGATGCATTGGGCCACTGGCTGGGGTGGTAAAAGCACAGCTTATGCAAAGAAGAAAAATAAGCCAACACCCTCCTCTTCTCTAGTTGTAGCCTCTAGCCCATCAACTTTCAGAGAAGAAAAACTAAGGTAGAGGTAATGTATATTCTCCACTTAAGTTGTTCAGTATAACATAGTTACTTGAAGGGGGAGAAGATTTATCTTCATTGTTGTATTAACAATGAGAAAAAGTCCTTAAACCTAGAAGAAGGTACAATATTAGAGCTTCTTACAGAGACCTTACTCATGATTATGTCTGGAGCTCAATAGCTTTTTAATAGAAGACACAGCAGAATATGGCTAAAGGCAGAAGAGAATGCTTTAACCCCAAAGATAATGCTTCCCTAGGTTCAGCTTTCAATAAAAGGTTTGCTCATTCAATAAAAGCACAGAAGAAATATAATACAAAAGGGGTTTAACTAGAGAGGGAGACTTGAAAAGTCTTTCAAAAAATGGCTTCACCGTGTAAAACAGAGGCAGAGGAATTTTCGGTGTAGAATATAAACATAACAATTTTCCCTATTTAGCTAATCTCTCTCAGTTCCCCAAACCCATTATCAGCACTTTAACATTCAGACATCTCACAATCACACCCACGCCTCTGGGGCCCTTGGCTTGCCTGTGACCTTGTCTAAACTCTTGACCAGCTGAATACTGCCTTTTGTTAACTTTGGCTTCAGTAAAGAGACATGATGCTCCGCAGGCAGAAGATTACACCAGCCAGGCAGGCATTCGGTGCTCACTGTGTTTCATCACCCTCTGCCGGTATGCCTAAGATTGTAATGCTAAACCACTCTCCACTCTGCTGACTCCCAGGACCAGCATGTCTCAACGGGGCACACACCCTATGGCAAAGCTATCCAAGCTGGACAGATGTCAGGATGGGGGTGGAGGTGCACACTGCCCACAGGTACAGATTAACAGAGGAAAACACATATCAGAGCCTAAATCAGATCTCCCATGGTCCTTTGCTTACACACCTATTTAGCATTTATCACAGTGGCCTGTCAGATTCTGGTCTCCCCACAGGGGCCATCTCTTACCCATCTCTGGGTCCCCTGTCAAGCTTACAGGGAGCAAATGCTCCACAACTGCAATAGTCAAGTCCCCATCTCACAAGTGACAAGGAAGGGCAGCTACTCTGAATGAAACATGGCAAATTTTGTAGACATCAGCCACACTCTAAGCCATTATGACGTATATCTTCTCCTCCTGTTCACTTCCACTCTTTCCTGGAGGTACCATGGAAGACACAAAGACCAAAAATAGACAGACACATGACAAAAAAAAAAACTCAACAAGTGAAAATATTCACTTCCATATAGGAGGAAAAACTAAACCAGTGCCGTTGGACCCCCTCACCTAGTGACTTTAATTCTCTTAACCTACCAAACTGAAACACCTTGTGCCCTTTTAAATTCATGGCCCAAGACATGCACCACCACCATCCCAATCCATAAGGCCCCACACAATTTCATTTAAGATCAGTGACGGCCCAAAGTCTACCAAGTACAACAGAAAACCAGCAATAAGATTTGCTCCCCATGGAGATTATAGCCAATGATTCTGTAACATCTTCCTATGTTGACAGATAGTAACTGCACGAGTGGAGGGGTGAGGATTTAATAATATGGGTAACTGTTGAACACTGTGTTGTATACTTGAAACCAATGTAATATTGTGTATCAACTATACTTCAATAAGAAAAATACTTAAAATCAACTAATTAATTAAATTAAATCACCTAACATTCTGCCATTGGAGGAAAAAAGTTTGCTCTCTCCTTAAATCATAAGGACACACATTAAAAAATGTACTCCAAAATAAAAAAGTTATAGAATCTGCTATATCTGAGAGAAGTTATCTGACAATAAATAGAGAATCATATATAGCCAGAAATGTCCAATCTTGGTAAAAATGTTATCGGTGGTAATACTTTGGTGTTTTTAAGTACACACCACAACAATCTACTAGTTGCTCCAATCATTTTACTATAATGATCTAATTACACCAAAATGTGCAGGTGTTTTTCACTCAAATATTTTACCTCCAAAACAAATTATACTCTACTATAATATATAATTTCTACAATTCCTCTTAGACAAGCCTCCAGAAGACAAATTCCTTCTGATGCAGTGTTTGACATTTTGGCCATCTTTAATCCTAAATTAAAATGGATACAAAATTGTTTCTACAATATTTTTGAAAAACACATAAAGCTTAATCTTTTAATTAAACTGCGTGATTCATTTTTTCCTAGTTTCATAGCCAGTGCTCTTACAGAATACTACACCCCTATGAGCCCAGTGCCCTAAACAATTCCTAAATTCTTACCCCAAATGAAAGGATTTATGGATAAAAGCAAAGCACAAAGTGAGGTGTGATTTGTGGTGATACCAAGCTTATTTCATGAGGGAGTTACTGATTTCATGTATTACCAATGAACCTTTAAGAGGGAAGAGTATTCTGAAGAACATTTTTGAGAACCGTAAGTTAAAATAAGGTGCAAGGTGCTAATGAAACCTCAAAAGCTGGTTTAACCCCAAAGTAGTCTTAGTCTTCAAAAAAAACATTTACAACATCTTTAAAACTAGGGGTACCCACCTTTAAATGCATGCCTTTAGAAATACCCTGTAAGAACACATAAGCACTAAGCCTCTTTTACAGTAAAAACCCATTCAAAACAAAGGCAGCTGCAATTTTGCATAAAGGAAACAATTATGAACAATCCAAGACTTACAGAATGCACTGCTCTCTGCATATTTCAAGTTCAAACTGGGTAGATATAAATTTACCCAGTTTCAATATTTAAATCATAATAAAAAGGAAGACTTACCAACAGAAGCTGAGTTTTTAAGAACTGACTCCTTTGAGACTCCTTTTTCAATTCGTATTGTAGCCCACTGTTCAAAAATAAGAAGCATTAATTTAAACTGTTCTACAGACACAACGTCAAATATTTAAACCATGCTTATACAGAAGTTAAATTAAACATTAAGCCCTGGTGCTTTCTGAATTAAAGGGATACCCCAGTGCAGTGAACCCAGTACTGCCAGGTATACTCTTACATGACTTCCTGACAATACCCTAATAAAATGACAAAAAAATCATGTTAAGCTTACTTACACCCCTCACACACCTCTGGTACCCCAATAAATTACTCCTTGAGAAGTTCATGATATGTGTCAAGCCAGATCACAGGTTACAGCATCAAGATTGTCTGGGTTTGAAGTTACTTAATCCCTCTAGGCCTCAGTTTCTTCAGCTGTAAAATGAGGATGATGTATCCTATCCCATAAGGCTGCTATGATGCTTACGTGAGATTAACACATGTAAAGATACTGGGCCCAGAGAGTAACTATAATTTTCATAACAAATTAAACATTGAGGGGTAAGACACACTCAAAGAGGACTGATTGGGTGCATCAGAAATTAGCTTGCAGATGGAGACAGTGTGACACTTGGAAAGCTGGAAAAAAATCAGTAAATTCACTAACTGTAGAGCTCACCTGCCCATCTGGCCACTTACCTCTAATAAGATGCACAGGGAAAGGGTTATGATTATGAGGAATCACAGGTTGAAGAGAATTTAAGAACAGGAAAAAATCAACTCCCATTTGTTCTGAATGTACATAGGAGCATAAAGAAATATATAGGATGTGATTTGTCATTTTCTTTCTATACTTTTTTATGCCTTTCCAAAATTATCTACTATTAACATCATAGTTCAAAACCTATAAGTTAACTTTGTTGACAGCATTCCAGGAAATCCCAATGGCTATTTTTCTAGTTTAGAAAAGGAGCAATTAAACTAAAGTATTATTTAGATGATCGCAATTCCAGAAGCTGACAGTGTCTAAATTCACTGATTTAGGGAGGAGAGGGAAGGTGCAAAATAAGAGGTAAAAGTCATGGTAATAATTTTGACTAGGACTTAAGCACCCTTGAAAGGGCAAAAAGATAGAGTTTATTGACTATGTCAGACAAAAACCTCAGTTATTCCTCTGGTCAGAGGGCTTAAAACAGAGAAGTTAAAATTTTTTTTTTCAAATAAATAAGAAAGTAACTGATACAAAATAAGTGACCTAAAACATGTACATGAACGTCAAGGAATAAGGCATGATCTGATTGCGTCAGGACCCCTGCACGAGATCCCAAGGAGCCAAAGAGGAACATGCCATTTACACTTACAGAAAGGCCAATAAATAGAGGCCTAATCTTCCAGGTGTCAAGTGGCAAGTCACAGATAATAATAAGACTCAATCTTAATCTGGTTGCATCCTTTTCTTTTCCTTGCTGATTGAGGAGAGCTGTTCTCAAACTCCAGACTTAGGCCTCCCATCTGCTCTCAACAGAGGGAAAGGTTTATTTCCATGGTTTTTCACTTTAAAATCTATTATCATGTGTAAGTAGACCAAAGATATTATTAAAATAAAATTTTATAAATAACCATTGATATCTTGGAATTCACTTTTTTATTGTAACTATATGATTTTATATTTTATATAAATGATAATTACCATAGACTGGGATAATTATTCCATGCTCATATCATGGAAAATATTGATATTTTGTGGCTGTGATGGGCTGAATTGTGTCCCCTCCAAAATTCACATAATTCACATGTTGAAGCCCTAAACTAGCACCCTGCCACACCCTGTACCTCAGAATGTGACCGTATTTGTATAGAACCTGTTAAAAAGGGTTTAATTTTGACAAAGTTAAAATGAGAGCCTTAGAGTAGCTCCTAATCCATCTGCCTGGTGTCCTTATAACAGTTAATTTGGACACACATAGGGCTGCCAGGGATGCGCACGCACAGAGGAACCGCCTTGTGCAGACACAGAGAAAAGGCAGCCAAATGCAAGCCAATGAAAGAGGCCTCGGAAGAAACCAAACCTGCCGACATCTTGATCTTGGACTTTTAGCCTCCAAAACTGAGAGAAATAAACTTCTAAGCCACCTAGTCTGTGGTACTTGTTACAGCAGCTCCAGCACCCTAACACGGGGGCATTCTTCAGGTACCACGCTGGGGCACGAAGAGCACCATGCTCTGTCGCCAGACAAGTATCAGAATGAATAACACCTCCGAAACGATAACTCTAAAGGTCTGTCCTACAAAAGGCACTTAGTGTTCAAGACTAGCAAACGCTAAGGTTGGAGAAATCATTTAATCAAAGGGAATTTGTACTGGAAAACCATTTTCCTCTTTGGGCTTACTTCCCAGAGTGAAAAGTGCCGGTGCTTTGCAGCCAGACAGATGTACACGTGAATTGCAGTTCTGCCACTTCCCAGCTAATCATCACAGACAAAAGATTTCAACCTCTTGGGGCCTCAATTTCATCATCTCTAAACCAAAGACAATACCAAGGGTGTTTGTAAAGATTAAGGTAGATAATCTATCCAAAGACTACCACACACAATAGGCTAAGAAGTAAAATGACAAGTGTTAGCTTCCTCCTCCCTCTATGTACCCTACACTTTATTTAGGTTCCAAAATGATCAGTTTTTTCCAAACCATCAGTGCATCTCCCAATAAATAGCAATTTCTCTTTTACTATACCAGCTTCCTTAGCTAATCAGGTTAAGTTCAAATGCAGAGGTAGAATTTCTCTTTAGAGGTTTTAAATCTTCTCCAGAGGCATCTCAGAACAAAGGCACCATGGAAGATACATGCCTATCCACAAGGTGACCCTTGAGTACAAGAGTGGCTCGCAACAATCCCCAGTACTGCTCCCCATCCCACTCCCTCCTGCGGGGAGAAGCTGAAAAACACTTTCAGGCAGCTTCTCACTCCACTTAATGTCAAATTCCTCTTGGAAAGGAAAAAGTAGCTGTCTCCACTGCACCAAAATGAATTAAAGGGTTAAGTCTTTTGAAAGCTTAGGTCAAAAGCTTACAGAATTGTGACATCATCTCCTAGACAATTACAATTTTCAGCTTTCACACTACTAAGACAGTTAAGAATGGACTATAGAGAGTAACAGAACAAAAAAAATGTGTAAAATTATAAAACAGTTCAAAATACTAGGCTTACTCCAACAACAGCAGGTCACCATCTGTAGTGTAATAAAACAATTTCTCGACAGAGGCTGTCGTCTTGGCAGAGTACGAACTCAGGCTCGTAGATGCAAACTAAAATCCTGCCTCTGCTGCTGACAGCTGTATGCCCCTGCCCCGGTATTACCTCTCTGGACCTCCATTCCCCAGTCCATCAGTGGGACCCATAACAGACCCCATCTCAGAAAGTTGCTGTGGAATTAAATGAGGTAAAAAGCCCTTTGCCTTGGTAGCGTTCCTTCCTTTGCTAGTATTTTCTATCATAAACAGCCACGGCCTTCTAGGACATTTATTGTGTTTCCAACACCAGGGATAATACATCTGAGTATTATACTAACAGAGATGGTATTACCATCTGAAAAGTATTGGCATGCCTTTATTTAAAAAATGGGAAATTAATTGGTGGATGGAGGAGAGGGTACAGAGAAAGAAAAATAATTAAAAAGGACTGGTCTGTGAACCCATCAAAGATCTGAAGGTAGGTTAAATCTTAGCCACACAGGAGCAAACAACACAAAAAAACAAGACCAAAGAGTATCCCAGTTCAAATCCCACCAAGATCTGAGCACCTGCTATGTAGGTACCAAGTGCTCTCATTGGCCTCTCTTCATCTAATCCACACAATAACTCTGTGAGGCATATTCCTGCATATGCAAGTGGGCACTGAGGATGAGATATTGAGTCACCTGCCCAACGTTACAAGGCCAGAGATTTGGAGGAAACTGTTCATGCTTCCAGCTTATTCCTCAAAAGTTGAGGGGGGGAAAAAGGCCATTAACATTTACTACCTGTCCATTGCCTGTATTATCTGGTTAAATTAGATTATTCCCTATCTTCTTTTTCTCTATTAACCCTATATTATCTTCCCATTCTTTATTTCCCTCTAATCATGAGCCTAGGCCAACAAATAGCAGTCCTTCACCATGCTGACCCCCACCAATTCTTATAGTTGAGAACAGCATTTTTCACCCTTTAATCTATGTTTGTTAAACATAAAATTTCACACACACCCTCTCAGAGGTTGTTACAGACACCTGACTATCCGATGGATTACTATCTACACACCCCCAGACAAAAGTTTTACTTTTCATAGTTTGCATTCCTAAAACAATTTTACCAGTATAAAGTTAGAGTATTGCCAATGTTTTCTCCTTAGAAATTATCATATACCCCTTGACAATCACTGGTTTAGAGAAAGAAAGAAACTACCTAACCAGTTGAAATAGTTCTGTCTTTGAAGTTTGAGTTTAGTCTTTGAAGTAATATTTGATTCTTCCTCCTCTGCTCTCATGTTTTGAAAGTTCTGTTGTTTCTACTTGGGAGATACTTCAATTTTGGACCCTTCGTATTGACTGCACACTCTGAACTTGGTCACACTATACTGTGAATTTCCTACCTGCTTCCTACTGTTAGATCTTCTTCAGAATACTCTCTCCATAGCAGATGATCCTCTCCAGCTGATGTTCACTTTTTGAGAGCTCTGAAATGATTGAATTGTTCTCCCACACAGCAATGTCTTTTGGGATTTATACCCCAAGTGAGAGTGCGGTGATGGTAAGTTATATTCACTGGCTTCCAGCTGCTGACTCCTGTATGTCTTGCTTTAGTAATTCAAGGTACAGCTGAAGAGATGTCAATGAGAGAGGCCTGCTACTTGGCTGTCAGTCTGGCAAATAACTACTATACTTTGAAGAGATACATCCAGTCCAGGATCTGGCCTTCAGTTTGGCAGGGCCTCAGGTTTTAATTTTTGTCCATCTAGAGTTGAAGAGACTGTCAGAGATGTACTTCTTGTTAATCAAACTCTCAGTGTTCTAACTGTAGTGGGAGACAGACCACTTAGATAGGAAACCAGGTAGATGGCAGCATAAGGAACTACCCTTTTTTGCTAAGACCAATCATTAGGTAAGAGAGCTACTCAGCGAATGTGGAATTAGAAGCGGTTCAGTACAGTGGATTGCTTTTCCCAACTATAGGGATATTTCCTTTAAAAACTCTACTCGTTGTTTAGTATTAGAACACCTTTAGTTTTAGGGACAACTATCTGCCTTTTGGCAGGTTCCATTGAAGGCCTGTGGACAGGCCTTCAATCATCACCTAACGGAAGTAGCTGTGAAACATCTAACACTGGTCTAGCTGAAAGATGAAAAGCCGTGGGTTGCCACTTCCCTCTCCTGTGTCTAAACCAGATACCGCTACAGGATCACAGTTCTTCCCTGATGATCCCAGCTGCTCCCAAACACAGGGCGCTCCAGGCAGCTACAGCCAACACGTCAGAGCTGGCTCACCAAATGAACCGCTTCTAATTCCACATTCGCTGAGTAGCTGTCTTACCTAATGATTGGTCTTAGCAAAAAAGGGTAGTTCCTTATGCTGCCATCTACCTGGTTTCCTATCTAAGTGGTCTGTCTCCCACTACAATTAGAACACTGAGAGTTTGATTAACAAGAAGTACATCTCTGACAGTCTCTTCAACTCTAGATGGACAAAAATTAAAACCTGAGGCCCTGCCAAACTGAAGGCCAGATCCTGGACTGGATGTATCTCTTCAAAGTATAGTAGTTATTTGCCAGACTGACAGCCAAGTAGCAGGCCTCTCTCACTGACATCTCTTCAGCTGTACCTTGAATTACTAAAGCAAGACATACAGGAGTCAGCAGCTGGAAGCCAGTGAATATAACTTACCATCACCGCACTCTCACTTGGGGTATAAATCCCAAAAGACATTGCTGTGTGGGAGAACAATTCAATCATTTCAGAGCTCTCAAAAAGTGAACATCAGCTGGAGAGGATCATCTGCTATGGAGAGAGTATTCTGAAGAAGATCTAACAGTAGGAAGCAGGTAGGAAATTCACAGTATAGTGTGACCAAGTTCAGAGTGTGCAGTCAATACGAAGGGTCCAAAATTGAAGTATCTCCCAAGTAGAAACAACAGAACTTTCAAAACATGAGAGCAGAGGAGGAAGAATCAAATATTACTTCAAAGACTAAACAAAAAAAAAAAAAAACCACAAACAGAAAGTGCAACAAAAATCTGGGGTAAAACAGGAGATTGACAGATAAAAGAGATTGGCAGGTGATCAGCAGGTTAGAGACATGTATCTTGGAGCCACCCTACTAGCTGAGAGAGAAGAGCAGACAGAGCCAAGCCCTGGGGGCAGACAGAAAATAAGGGCAGAAAAATGAGAACTATATTAATAGGTACTGTAGAAGTTACAGAAACCAAGATGCTAGAATCTAAATAATAATATTATTCTTTTAATAGCACCTAACATGTACAAACACCCTTTTAAAATGCTTGACATTTTAATTCACTTAACCAACCATCTGGAAATAGGTATTACTGTTACTCCTCCTTTATAGATAAGGAAAATGAGGCACAAGAAAAGGTGACTGCCCTAAAGGCACATCTTGAGGAGCAGACCCGGGGTTTTGGTACCAAATCTTAGCCAGTCTGTACTCTAACCACTTAGCTACAGTCCCTCTCCTAAGACTCCTGTCTCCTCTTAATTGGCGCAAACCACTGACCTTCTCTAAGTCTCAGGTTCCTTACCTGTAAAAGGTGCGATAACACTTGTGCTCCCTACCTTCCAAGGCTTTGGGAAGCATCTGATGAGGGAAGCATCTAATTTAATAAAGCCCTGTGTAAAGGTAAGCTGTAGCTGCTCCCTATCGGACCCACTTCCATCTAACACCTTTCTTTGCAAAATTTGGAAACAGTAGTATAGGGGGCTCTGAGGGCAAAGAATGTAGATTTTCAATGACATTTCAAATGCCACTGGTTAGATAAAATGTCCATGACTCCCTTAAAATATAATCTGATTTCTTTCTACCTTCCAGCAATTTGTTTCTTATCTTGAGCATAAACCAGATGCCTTTCTGAAGGACAGGATGCCTTAGTACATGAAAGGACCTCTGAACCTGGGGCTGTAAAAACTAAACAGACTGAAGTGACAGCTGCACTGCACAGTGGGCATAAAGATGCCGAGGATATAAAAGGCGGTTACATCGTTATTCTAACTGGTAAAAATACTAACAGAGCAGGGGGTGGTTCTGCCTTCAACCAGAGGAACAGGGTGGTCCCGGGTTCTCAGCCCGGATCCCTCCAACTCTGCAGGGGTAGCCACGATGCTGTCTTCGCGCTCCTGCGGAGAACAAACTGCAATGCACACCCCTCCTGACCACTGACCTTCGGAACTGGCCCCCTCGTGTTAGCTCGGCCCCCACAGCTCTCCCCCAGCCACCTCCGCCCCAGCTTCTCCCTAAAGCCCTCTGAGTCGCAGGGGCGTCACATCCCTCCTGTCACTCACCTCTAAAGTTTTCACCAAGATCTTCATGTAGACCTCGGAGATGCCCAAAGACACCCCGAAGGCCGAAGGCAGGAGGATGAAGCCAAGCACGAGCGTCAGCCAAGTGGAAAGGATCTTCCCGGCCAGCTCTGCGCCCTCCATGGCTCGGCGCACCCTTTCGGAAGAGGTCCACGAAGGAGATCCGAGCGCGACAGCTGTTCCTCTCCCCAGGCAGTTGGGCGGCCGCTCTGGGAGCAGAGCAGCGCAGCCCGGCTCCGCAGAATCAGCGCCGCCGCCTCCCGGCGCTCACGTCTGCAGGGAAAAGAAGGAAGGAAAAAACTTACAGAACGGCAGCAATTTCCTTCCTTCCTTTTCGGGCTCCTCCTCGCCCGGGCCGGTTAACTCCCTCTGCGCCGGAGGCCCAGGCCCGCGCCATAGCCTCCCCAGCCGCGTGCGCAGACCTGGAAGCGCCGGCCAGAGGACGCGACTGGAGGTGAGCGAAGTGACACAGCGGCGCGCGTAGGGCCGCGAGCGCAGCCGGGAACGCGCCCCACCCTTGTGCCTGATTTCCTCCCGGTGGCGCTTGCGACAGCTCAGCGGCTGACGCACGAAGGCCCTCCCGCAGCGAGGATTCCCGCGGCAGCACCGCCCCGCCGCACTCCGGCGGCCGGAGGGATTGGCGCCGGGCCGAGGACTGCGCTGGTGACGGGCTGCGCTCGGCCGCCCGGCGCCCTGTTTCTGCTTCTGCCCTCGCCGCACGTCCTCCGCCACCCCTCGCGGAGCTTCCAGGTGGGAACTGCCCCGAGAGCGCCGCAGCCCCCGGGGCCGTCTCCCTTCTTCTCCGCGCCCCGCCTCCCTCGCCACTCTCGGCAAAGGGCTTTTAGGGAGCAGAGTTGTCATCTGCAAAATGTTAGCATTTTCTTCACCCCCAGAATGAACTGTTGACGTGTCCCGGACGCTTGGAAAAGGTCTTGTTTTGTGGGTGTAAAACGACCTTTTGAAAGGCTTTCAATGAGAGAGAAATGTACCGAGCGCTGCTGAGCTGCGGTTTGCGCGGCTTCCAGGTCTCCCCCTCCCTCCCCTTCGGAGCTCTGGGGCGATGTCTTACTCGTCGCCTCCTGAAAGCTCTCTCCTCACGTCGCCTACTTCGCTCAGCTGCCGTCTCCCTGGCACAGAAACAGTTCGGCTGCGGATCGCCCTCTTCCTAGGGGAAGATTCCAAACACAGCTCCCGTACCCAACACTTCCAAAGAACAGAAGCTGCAGAAAAACGCCCGGCTGCTGCAAGCTGAAGCGTCCTGGGCACTCAGTGCCCCACTCTGCCTTGCTGGCCCTTGTAAGAGCAATGACGGGCAAAATCCTGTATGTGTATTTGCTCCACTGCAGTTCATGTCTCTTAGAAAATCAGACTGCCCAATGTTTCCAAATCGTCACTGAATGGGGACCAAAATCTCACACAGGTTTCTTTCAGGTTATTTCAAGCTGGAAAAACTGGGAGGGCCAGAAAACTGAACTGAAACAGTATTGACAGCAAATACTGCAAAGAGAGCTCTGCCCCTGCCCCAGGTGTGGAGGGAGTGGGGAATGGAAGGGAAGAGAGAAACCCCACTGCAAATAATGTAAATGTTTGTCCTCTCTGTGCATCTAGCCAGGTAGGTGTCACAAGCTGCCTCCCCCACAAGAAAGGGGAAAAAAATATAACTTGTTCGTAAAAACCAGGTTATGAATGAAGACGTTTCAGGTTCTTGGTTTCTCAAAATTAAACCCCTCTATGGTCTGCAGTTTACAAAACGAGGAAAATACAATTGCCAAAATCTGTCCAAAATCCTTGCTGAAAACAGAGATATATTTTGCACAAAACCTCAAAGATTATATTGGCTCTTACCCTTCTTTTATTTTGAGCAATTCATTTAGTCCTTCTGTACTTCAGCTTTCTCATCAATAAAACAGATTCTTTTTTTAAGGGGGAAAGTGATTATGAGTTGAAAGTGCTTTGTTACAACAAAGCAGTGATCAGAAAGCAGCTTGGTGCAAGTGCAAAAGCCCTCCGAGGAGCAAGATAGGCTCACCTTTGCAACTGAAGGAGGGAAGGAGAAGGAAGAAATGAAATGGCAGATGGTCCCACTGCTCTCTGCCAGTTTCTCCCTTTCACTCACCCTGCCTCCAGCCTCTCCTGTACCCCATGAGGATCTTTCAGTTAAATTTTGGGATAGAATCCTCCCCCACTTCCTGCAGTTAGGACTCCTTTCACTTGCTGTGTTAGTTTCCAAGGGCTACTTTAACAAAGTAGCACAGACTTAGTGGCTTAAAACAACAGAAATTTATTCTTTCAGTTCTGGAGGCCAGAAATCTGAAATCCAGATGCAGGACCAAGCTCCCTCCAAAGCTCCTGGGGAGAGCCTTTCCTCGCTTATTCAGCTTCTGATGACTCCCAGTATTCCTTGGCTTGCGGAAGCCTAAATCCAGTCTCTGCCTCTGTCTTGGTATGTCTCTTCTTCCCAACCAAAATAGAAGAGCCGTGTTTCTTTCCCAAGCAAATAGAAGACCTTATATGAGGACTCTGTATCATTTACATCCTTATACCCCTGTTTTGACAGCAATCGTGCATAATGTGTCAGAGAAGTTTAAGCTAAAAAGCTTGGAGCACAGGTCAATACTCTCATGAATAGATGCCTATGGAAAATAAGATGCCATAGCTAGAAGCAAATGATGAATATTGATTCAATTTAAGAGGTAGGGTAGAACTGAGAAATCTGGTAGTGAGGCAGATTGGTGAAGAATTTTATTAAATGGACACGTTTTACATTTTATCTCCAGTCTCTGAAAAAGACCTCTCTTTTCCCTGATTTCACACCTTTCTTGGACATTCATCATATTCTGTCTTGATTTGTGTATGTGCTTTATTGTCCCACTGTAAATACCTTAATACCAGGAATTGTATCATTCATCTTTCATGCCCTGCCCATTATTTCACCCCTTCTCTACCTAAGAAAGCACAGGATTTTACTTCATGCTACACTACTGTTCAAAGCCAGCAGTGACTTTCCTGATGGCCATAAATTAAAGTTCAACTATCGAACATCTTAGGCTAGATCTTAAAGCACTCTAGTTTTAACTCCCATCACATTCCAACAAAGCGTTTCTTACCTGCCTGGTTTCTGCAGGGTTTCTTCTTCTCTGGGTCTCTGATCATGTCACAGTCCCTCCTGTCCCACCCACACCACTCTCCTGATCTCTCATTCAAATTCCTTACTTCACAGTTGAGGGATCCAACTTGGGGATCCTGCCAGCTGCTGAGTCTCTGCATTCCAATTATGCATTCCAGAACTGGGGAAATAACCGCAGATGGATTCAGGGACTCACTTGGCCCACTGTTAGATGAACCTGAGCTAAGATCCCCTTGTTCACCTGACCTCCATAAACTACTATTTTCACTGATAGATCAGAATGACATTTTGGGTCTCTCCAAGTTAGTATCAATTTAGAAACACTATCCAGTATTCCCTGAATAATCTGATGATTTCCCTTTCTTCAATGTATAGTCATCCTGGTAAATGGCCACATGTACCTTTGAGGTTAGACTGGGAGTTGGATTAACAGTATAAAACTTTGGCCCTCCTCAAGGAGACCCAGATTCCCTTTCTTTGTGTGACTCTGGGTCTATAAACTGGCTCAAGTTTGGGAATTAATTGAGAGATCATGACTAGCTGTTTTGTGATTCAAGTTAATACTTCTGTTGACTAATCCTAGATCTCTTCCACTTACACAGAATACAAATGAGAATTTAGTAGATTGACCATCTACTTCTATCCATCAAGTAGTCAACACCACAGGTTTCTTTGAATCAGGTTATTATGACTGCTACCTGACTCCCTCTGCTGTCCATTACAATCATCACAGCCACCGCCTTTGGCTGTCAAATGCAGCCACTTGGGCCCTGCCTTACTGGATTCCATTATCCCCATTGCATTTAGGGATCCCAGTTCAATGGTAGCAATTCCCATTGTAAATTCTGACTTACAGAGAAGAGCAACCACAGAGCTCTTCAAGCATCCTGGGGCTCCCTTCACAAATATATTTCTCACAGTCGAGGTAAAAGTATGTCATTGGACCTTCCCAGGGTGAGTGATCAGGTCGTACATGATAAATCTACTCTAAGATCCCAATCTCCCTAAGCCTTTGGCTACTATCCTCTAAAGCATACAAAGGCAGTCCTAGTGTTTTCACCTATTTAGCATAGACCACCTTGGGTCCATGTTTCAGACTGCAAGTTAAACTGTTAAGAGTCCTCTCTAACCCCTAAGCTAAAATACCAAACCTGCAATTTCTGCTTAGTGGGCACATCTCCATAAATTTCACCTGATCCAAGTTTCCATTCCTTCCAACATTCTCCCACACTGTTAATGTCCATTCCCACACATACTCCCCTATTTCTGCCTGTGTAAATGGGGAAAGTCATGCACTTCTTTGGGGGCACAGCACACCTACTCAGGGTCACACTTTGTGCAGTGCTTTCTGTGGCCTGCTGGGACTTGAGCTTAGTGACAGGTCTAGAGGCAGAGAGAGATTAAGGCAGGTTCCGAGGCACATCAGCAACATCTTGAAAGGCAAGTGCCTCAGAGGAGCCTTACAGGTTCTTCAGGCAAAGGAGGGCCAATTTCTAGAGGCAGAAGTAGAAAGCTCCATCCCCAACTCAGCAGAATGTCCTCGGCTTCATGAAGATCTGCCCACATAGCCCCATGCCAGTTTTCAGGATCCTGTTCCTTTCTGATCAATGCCTTCATCTTTACGTTATACACTGGCTGCTCACAGGATGGGACTGTGAGTTCAGTTTTCAACAATCCTGGCCCATGACTACAGAAGTCAAGGGTTTCTTTGGGGGCAGATATAGAAGCTTTCAGGTCACTTCTTTGGAACTTGACCTAAGAATTTGAAGTGCTGAGCTCACTTTTCTATCCCTACTCAGGAGTACAGTTGGAGCAATCAGCCAGCCTCCTTAGTTTAACTAAAATGTTCTGAAATAGCAAATACACAGTCACCCAGAACCTTGCCTTCTACTGATATTGATGAGGAGCCTCCAAGGGATAATTTGTGTATCTCTTATCCTATCATGTCATGAACTACAAATGCCCTCGTTACCCCGAAAACAGAGGTAGTAGTGCCTTTAAATCTAACCAGATTAGAAAATCAACTCCAGAAAACTCATCCTTACAATTCTGTTCTTCTATAAGCCCTTCTGCTACCAAAATAGAGTTAAACCAGGGAAGCAAACAGTGGGAGATATATATTAAGAGATATACTACAAGGAATCACTTATGCTTTGTGGGGGCTGGCCAGGCAAGTCTGAAACCCACAGGACAGGATGTCAGGAAGGGCAGGCTGCACATCTCAGGCACGAGAAGCTGCTGTCCACAGATGGAGCTTTTTCAGAAAAGCCTCAGCTCTGCTTGTAAGGCGTTTGAACTGTTCCACTTGGGCCCACCATATTATCCAGGATAAGCTCCCTTACTTAAAGTCAAGTAACTACATACTTTAATCACATGTAAAGCAATTTCACAGCAACACCTAGATGAATGTTTGAGAAACCCAGGACTGTAGGCTTTCCAGGTGCATGCATCAAAATGACCATTAGACACATGTGAGAGAGAATGAAGGCAAAAAGGGAAAACAGCATCTTAATATTACTATAAAAATAGTGTAACTTCACACACCCCTTGAAAGGGTGTCAGGCCACTTCAGGAGTCCCTAGACTGTACTTTGAGAACTACTGCTCTACATAAAATTATTTCTCCAACTGAAAAACAACAGTGCATGGGGGACATTATTTACAGTAGAGTTGCCTCATACCTCATGCCTAACTATGTGAGTTAAATTATATAACTAAAAAAATGAAAAGAGCAAAGACGATATAGTGGCCATTCCACTCAGGGAGCTCTTTGAGACAGGGAATACAAGTCTGTTTTTCCTTCTAAAGAGCTCAGTTCCTGAAGCAGGTGGAGGGTGTCTCTCAAAGTCCCTCCTGAGTGTGATTCTATTGTGTAAAACTAGACTGCATATTTTCAAACTGCTTAGCCCTAAAATCCAGGCACTACGTCATCTGGGCTCAGTCCAAGAAGCAATGAATCTATTCCGGTATTAGAGGAAAACTGCCTGGTGAGAGGTCTCCATGATGGAGCATTCCTAAAGACCTTTTCAAAGGATGATTTTGACACCCCCAATCTTTTCTTTTTGGGTGGGCTTAGAACAGAACTCTCAGATATAGGTTGTGACCCCACTAATTCTAATCAACAGTCTGATTGGGGACCACTATTACAGGACCAAATATCTGAATCTACTACATCAAATCTTCAAAAGTGGTATGAGAACTAGACGTGAAATTTTTCATCCCAGGGCAAACTGTTATGAATAGTGATATACTCAATGTACACTTGCCAAATTGGACAGAATGTCCCAAATGGGCAAGAATGCAGCTTCCAGGAGTGTACACAGCGGGAAGAGAAGCCTCTGGCCAGAAAGTCTAGGCCTGCCTCTTCCCAATCCATTTATTCACTGATTATATATAAATCAGCAGTCAGAAACTAGAGGGCCTTTGCAAGGGCCCATCCAATGTTTTTTAGAAAATTTGAATTGCTTACTGATATACTAAAATATGTACTAACATTAGAATGTCTGGATTTTCCTGGACTCAGCCAGCACTGTGCTTGCTCCATGCAGGACGTAACCTCTCCAGTGTACTCTGTCTCCACGCTGCTCGTGGTCTTTTCCTATCACCATGGCACTGATGTATTTCTTGCAGTACAACAGAGTTAAGAAGAAAATGACACGTACTTTGTACCAAAGTACTTACACCAGAAATTTCTCAACCCCAGCCTGTTTCTTCATTTTCATTACTTGCTCAGCCTCTTTTAGTTGTTTTTTTAATTTGAATGTAGATAGCCCCATTGAATCCGAATTTCTTCCACCAGAAGTTTGATTATCTCATCACTACCAAAACTTCAGATTGTCAGTATTCCTAAGAGCTGGATCCCACAAAGAAATGTTTTCTTTTTCTTTTTTCTTTCTTTCTTTCTTTCCTTGTTCCCTCCTCCCCTCCTTCCTTCCTTCCTCCCTCCCTCCCTCCCTTCTTTCCTTCCTTTCTTTCTTTCCTCCTTTCTTCCTTTCTTCCTTTTTTTTTCTTTTTTCTTTTTAGAAAGAGCCCAGTGTCCCCAAGATAATAATAAGACCAAAGATGTCCCCATACAGTTCACCACCTCTAAGGAACAGGAGTGAGATAATGACAGAGGAGAATAAAATTGGAGGGTAGTGAAACGCCGGCAAATGTTTCCATTAAGAAACCTCTCACTTGGGGAGGGTCTTCCTCAAGCAGTTGTAATCACTTTATTCCCAGTAATACCCACTTTGACATAATTTATCAACCTTCCCAAAATATTTCTCTAATTTTGGAAGAATCATTACATTATTATCATAACCACTAAAATCTTTAACAGATTTTTTTAATTGAGTTCATATTTGAAGTTCCTGGTTAATAGCAACATTTTGCTCTGAGGCTGATACTGTATCTAGCTTTCTGACTTTACCTGAGAGTGGGTAAAGTCCTCATCTCACTGGCTAAAGTATTGCACCGTATTTATACACTTCCACACACACATACATGTATGTAGATGGGTCTTGGTGATTTGGTGGTTCCAGTCATGGTTTTGGGATTTAAATTATCTAATGGTATAATCAATCACACACCAAAATTCATTCATGAATGGAAAATTTGTCATAGAGATTGATTTTCTCTCTTCTGTCCTTAAAATAGTCACACTTCAGGGAAAATAAAAAACTTTTAAAAATAAAAATTTTTAAGAACTGAATGCAGGTCCGAATTAGATATGTGGACATCTGGTAATAAATGGAAACTGGCATTTTTAAATATTATTTAGGGGCATGCTTTCTCTTCACTAAAGCAGAATAAAAAGAAGTAGATTAATAATTAAAGAGTCAAATTTATCCCATGATTAGTCTGGGAGTCTCTCATTCTACAAGTTCATAAGTTAAAAACCTTTTCAAATCGTAAGAGTTGCCTTTATTTAGTAGATTGCTGTTGCCACCCTGTAATATACAGTGCTAAAGTTCACTTCTACATTTTGTGCAGAGAACGACTAGCTGACAACAATTAAAAAGAAAACAACCTGCTGATTAATTAGTAGCTTCAATGTACTCTGAACTCTGTTAAAGATAAAATTTTTTCAATCACCATAATGACTGTTACAACACATTCCTGTTACTTGTAGCGCTCCACCGATTACTCTTTATTTGTCCACTCCTGGTATCTCCTGCCTGGAGTCTTGAGGAAAAACATTCCCCTCACCAAACCAGAGTTTAGAGCAAAGTTCCAAACAGTGGTGCCAAGTGTATACTTTATTTCCACTCTTATTTTTGTTATTATAACCAACAAAACTTTTTTCTTTGACATACACTTAAATCCATCAGGCATTGTTCTCACTAGAAGACTAACATTTCAGTCAGGACCTCAATATACATGCACAGAAAGCTGATATACCACCCTGTCCACGAGTGAACAGGGACGAGTAGGCAATCACCTCCCCAGCACTTCTCAAAATGGAGTCCCTGGAACCACGGGGGGACACAAACACATATTCTTGGGGGTCCACATGTCCTCTGTGAGAGAGTAGTGGTCATCAACTTTTTAAATTCAGTATTCTCAAATTAGAGTAGACACATATCATCCTAGAAATCTGAGAATTCTCTGGTCTGTGCACCCCAGGAAGATGGTGATATGGTTCTGATCTGATGAACTTTAAGCTAGAGGAAATGTTCTTTGGAACCAGGAAAATCCCAGCCTATGAGTCTGTTATTAAAGACTTTAAAAAGCAAATGGTTCACCTACACATATCTGTTTAATTAAGTAAGGAGGCTCTCAGCTTGCTTACTATTGACTGAAGTCTCAACCTCTTAGATTTTCCTATGAACCTGCCTTTATAAAAAAGTGTCTGGAGGGCATTTTCCTTGTGACTCCTACCTGGAAAATACCATGACCCAGCCAGTCCCACCAGCACACCTAAAGCCAAGGCTGTGCAAACAATTCCACAGCAGAGATTCTCCCAGTCCACCCAGCCATGAACCACCCTAACGAGGAAGGTTCCTCCTGAAAAATCCCTATAGGACAGATGGGTGAGGCGGAATACCAAAACGGGAGCCCGCCACTACCTTAGTGTGACCGTCTCCATTCGAAGTAGCTTAATGGCCCTTGGTTTTAAGATCAAAACTGATTTGGTCTAGCTTTTGCAGCCAGTTCATAATAATCAAATTCACAGGGGACTGAGCTATGAATGAGAATGCCAAGTGCCATGTGTAGTGCTATATGTATTTTTCTAGTAACCAGAACATCTTCAAAATATAGTGCCTCCTCCTTCATTGTGTCAAAGGGTTGGAAGGCCGAATTCACAATCAAAACAAATGAGAGGGAGAGAGCTGCACAGTGTCGAGGGTTGTTTTGTCCAGGCTAGGAGACTCCTGGAGCGGATCACTGTTGTGTGGCTCCAGGAGGAGGGGCCGCCATCCGTGCCTCTCCTGGGCAAGGAGACCACCCAGCCCCCGTGACACGACAGCCACCCACGACAGCCTCTCTGGTTTCTCTCTTTACTGACTCCACCTGGATCGCCTGCCATCCTTCCTTAAATGGGGTTCTTGATAGTCCATGACATCACAGGTTCCTCTCGTGTTAGTTATATTCTGGTCATTCTTCCGGGAAATTTACTCTAGTCACCTTCATGGCTGTTCCTTGCATCTCTTCAGCAACGCACTTGCCAGTTTTTTTCTGATGGCGTTTCCTTACTACAAATGACTCATTATGCATAGTTTCATCCCTTTGAATCATTTTTGGAAAAGTGAGAACAAGTAATCAAGAAAATAAATGATGAACAAAGAAATACATATATACATTATTTTCATTCTGAAAGGATGTTCTTTCCAAATTCTGGTGATCCAAGGAAGTCTTACTCCATACTCTATATAATGACTTTTTGAGTAATCTCCTAATGAAAAAGTCCATTCATTCAGTAAGTAAATATGGAGGGCATACTACATGTTTGCCAGATATTATGATAAATCTTGGATGTGTAAAGAAAAATTAAATGCATCTGAAGAAATTAACCAAGATGGGTCCTATATACAGAATAACCTAGCTTGAATCCTTTTTTGCCACTTTCAACCCATTTTCTGCTCTGCAATTGGAGCAGTCATTTTGAAAGCAAGCATCAGCATAATTTTAGCTTATTCAGTCTTACAGTCATATGTAAGGTATCAACAATCCAGCACAGACTGGGTTGTGCCAAGCCCAGTCTATTCCTAGTTACTGTCTTCTGTAGTAGAAAATAAAGACCAGGTCCTTGGCTCTGGAGCAAAAGCTCTGGATCTCCTGCAAGCAATTCTTGACTCACTTCCCCAAGGGTAATCAGTACCATGAACTCTAGGTATAAATAAAGTCCAGAAATATTTCTTACCACAGGTACAAATGAGTCTCAGTGTGTAGTAATGATTCAGCTTGTGAAAATGGACTTGGGAGGCCAGCAGGAGGAGCTCTTGCACCATAGTACTGCACCCCAACAACAGTGAGCGCTCTCAGTAAGACCCCAACTGAAGAATCAACACGAAGGAACCATCAGTTGCAAACCCTGACAGGAAGAGATGTACATCGCATCTTCTACAAGAAATCAACTATCCCAGCAACTCAGCCAAGGAGAAACTATCAACCCTGAACTCCTGCTTTTCTCTAATGGACTTGCCTTCAAAACAATGCCTCCAACTTCCTCCTTCTTCTCCACAAAAATAACATTCCTCTCTACAGTTAATGATTCTGTAACATCCTACTATGTAGATAGATGGTGACTGCACTAAGAGGGGGTGAGGGCTTAATAATATGGGTAACTGTTGAATCACTGTGTTGTGTATTTGAAACCAACATACGATTGTATATCAACAATACTTTAATAATAAATAAATAAATAAATAATTTTTTTAAAAGCAGTAAAAAAATAACATTCCTCTACTTTGTTGGACTTGCCTTTGGTTTTTTCAATAGTCTGCTCATCCCAAATTGTAGTCCTCTGCTATTTCCAAATAAACCTATCTTTGCTAACAAAATAACAGACTTTTATTTTTAAGGCCAACCAACTATATACAACTATTCAGAGTCCAAATATACCACTGATTAAGACTCATGTCTAAAACATCTACGCTTTTCTTACTCCTTCAGTTTTTTCTTAAAAACAAAGGGTAAGTACTTACTTTACATTTTTGTAACTAAAGGATTTGTTCAGGTGATTTCCCAGAACACAGGAACTGCTCACAGTTGAGCCTAAATAAGATTCAAAAATACATCTGTTTTCATTCTCAGTTCAGGTAACCATTCCCCAAGTTTGGATCAGGGCTTCCATGGAGCAGGGCGCCGGCTCTTTTCCCACCTTTTTCTTCCCAAGCATTTAGGTCCTTGAGAAGACGTCCCCTGATCCTAACAGTAGTAGGGGTACCTTAGGTATCCTTGCTCCTAGCTTTCTGTATTTTTCCTGATAAACGCTTATCAGAATTATGCAATTAGGCCCTCGTAAGAGATTAGGTCTTTAATGTTTCCATCTCCACCTAAGTTATAAATTCCACAGGACCAACACTAACTACTTCTATTTTGTTTTTCAATGGACCTTCAGTAGCTAGCATGGCACCTGATTTAAAGTCAGATATTCAGTAGTTGTGAATTCGTGAATACAAGGAAAGTATAAGGCAGGATTCCTGCCCTCCAAGAATTTAGAATCTTATTAAGGAAAGAAAAAAAAAACAAGCAACACCTATGCCCATTAGTCAATAGTTAAGAGCCGAAATTTATTCATCCCACAAATATTTATTGTCAACGTTGACCTAGGCACTACTCTAGGGATTGAAAATAAAATGGGGTTAGAGGGGGACAGATTAATAATCTCTACTAACATGAAGCTCACATAGTATAGTTATCAATAGTTTTTCAAATTCTGTAGGAGTAAAAATAACTTTCTACAATGGAGAGGGATTTAAGAGAAACTAGAACTCTAGTAGGTGGGATACAGATTGTTAAAAAAAAAAAGGACATGGAAGGGATTGATACTGCCTGAATACTATGTTCCCCTCAAAATACATATTTTGAAATCCTAATCCCCAGATGACAGTATTAAGAGGTGGGTGGGTGGGGGCCTTTGGGAAATGATTAAATCATGAGAGCAGAGCCCTCAAGATTGGAATTAATGCCCTTAAAGAAGAGACTTCAGAAAGCGTGTTACCACGTGAAGTTACAGCAAGAAGAAGCCCTCATTAAACACCAAATCAGCCAGCACCATGCCAGAACTGTGAGAAATAAATGTTCATTGTTAATAAGCCACCTAGTTCATGGTATTTTTATTATAGCAGCCCAAACAAACTGAAACCAGGTTATAAGAAAATAAAATTCCGTAGAGAAAGAGCATGATCTTGGTGGGGAGAGGAGAAAAGACTGTGGTTAGGGCAGTGAGAAGATAAAGTGAATTAGGGAGGCTTCTAAGAAGCAAAGTAGTCTGCTATTTTAGGAAATGTATTAATTTGCTAGGGCCTTAACAAAGTACCACAAATTGGGTGGCTTAAACAACATAAATTCATTGTCTCACAGTCTGGAGGATGAAAGTTGGAACTCAGCAGGGTGGAGTTAGTTTTCCTGAGGGCTGCGGGAGGGGAATCTGTTCTGTACCTCCTTTCCGAGCTTCTCCTTTCCGAGCTTCTGGAGGTTTGCCTGCCATCTGGCGTTCCTTGGCTTGTAGGAAGCCCCTCTGCCTTCGTGTTCACGTGGCGTTCTCTCTGTGTGCACATCTCCCTCTTTACATGGCATTCTTTTTAGAACACCAGTCATATGGAGTAGGGGCTCAACATATGAGGTAACTTCAGTTTCTTCATCTCTAAAAGTGAATAATAAAAGCACTTATTTTATACTCTCCTATAAAGTAGTGCTTAACAAACCTGAATACCTTCAGAATCACCTTTTTCAAAAATGCCAATGCCTGGGCTTCATCTCTGATTCTGATATATTAGCTTCGTCCTGAATCCTAGGAAGCAAATTTTAAAAGTTACTCAAAGGGTGCTGGGGGGCTGGGCGACAGAAATACTACTACATACCTACCTGGTAAAATTTGTATCATATGATGGTATATGTGATTTTAAAATAATAAATAAAATATAAATCTTAAGTGATTCCTAAGATTCTGGTTTGGGAGCCACTGATGTGGGGACCTCTCACCAGTATACCTCACATGGTTAAGTTTTTCAGTGCATATTCTATGGCTGTGAATTATATATTGTCTTCAGTTAAGTCATTTTATAAAAGCAAAGATTTGCACTTGATTTCTTCCTACTTCATTTAATCATCAGGTTTGATATATTTGTAGTATGAAATGGATTCCCAGAAATGGAATTCCAATTTAATGACATTGCATCTCTGGATTATAAGGATTTGATTGACTAAAACCTTTGAGACCTGCAAAAGCTCCATGAACATCCATTCAAACCTCTGCAATCAGAAACTTCGCTAAGCTTCAACACAGCTTCTAGGAGCCTAAGGCCCCTCCCTGGGGCAATCCATCCCCAAGTTGCATTCTTGTCTAGAAAAAAGTACAGCTGTCAAAAGAATTTGCTGTTTGTTCTTCCAATACTTGATGATAGCACCCCCTCCCCACTCCCTGACCTCTTTCTAAGAACCTTTACTCAAAAGCGCTTACAATTGTAAATCCTTCTTCTGTTCCTTTGAGATGTCTTCATCTTTTCTACAACTCTGGAATGTGTTTCTCTAGGAACTGAAAGTCATTCCTTTGAAATGTAATCATCAGGAAGGATAGGATCTCTTTCTCCCAGTCTTTTGGGGAGGGTAAAAGCCTTATTTTGATAAATGCCAGTTAGAAGACACAGATGGTCTACTCATTTTACACTGACCAGCTCCCTTAAGCTGTTGTGGTAATTTGTCACTTCCCTGACTCTGCTCAAGCCCTCACTCACTCTCCCTCCTACTCCTTCATTCTCTCTTTAAAATGTCCAGTCACCTCTGCAGCAAATTGGAATAGAGCTCACCTCTTTCAGCAATGGCAGTAGTTACTAAATTAAATCTGTTTTACCACCTTAATGTCCAGCTTTGTTTACCTTTGACAATACCCAATGCCATCTTCTTGATACATAAAATGTTTGCAAATTGCTTTCTACTTCTGGAAGTCCTTTGCTTATGGAGACCATTTAATGAGCCTCAGGATCAGCTGTCCAGTGGATCTAGATATCCAGGATCCTAAACACAAAGCCTTAACCAACAGTACCTCAGACTGTGATTATATGAGGAGGTAGGTCTTTAAATAGGTGATTAAGTTAAAATGAAGTCATTAGGGTGGGCCCTAATCCACATTACTGATGCCTTTATAAAAAGAGGAAATTTGGATACGCGAGAAGAGACCAAAGATGCTCATGCACAGAGAAAGACCCCTTGAGGACACAGTGAGAAGGTGGTCATCTGCAAGCCAAGGAGACAGGACTCAGCAAAAGACAATCTGACCTTGATCTTGGACTTCTAGCCTCCAGAACTGTGAGACATACATTTCTGTTATTTAAGCTACCCATTCTGTGATTTTTGTTATGCTAACCCTAACAAAGTAATACAGCTGGGAAGCATATTCCCACAAGAGTATGCATTGAGGCTTAGGAAACACATTTAAGATTTGAAAAGTTCCTTTCTGTTATGTTCTAAGGCTAACTTTTGTTGGTGTCTCTTCTTATATCTCCTTGTGGTACATCAAGAAGGGGTATGTAAGATAATGTTCCTTTAGGAACTGTATCTCATACCTCTTGGACAAATCCTGTGTAAATCATACTTTGAAAATACTTGACCATATTGAAATATACCAAGGAGGACTCTATCATAGTAGGAGTCGAGCCACGCTTCATGAACCTTCCTATAAAAACTCCATATGGTGAGAGTGTATGGGGATTTTGAGGTAAAGATTGCATTATCATTATGCTGGGGTACACTTTAAGTGAAGGGGGGTTATACTTTTTAGGAAATTTAGACTATTTCTGATTTTATAATAAATTACCTCATTTTACCTTCTCAGAGTTTGGGGATATAGACCAATGACATTTCTGGTTCATAAGAGTATCTTGCATAGCTCTTTCAGCATTTCACCTATAAAATGAGGTTTCGGTTTTGTTTTAATTAATAGAGCATATTAAAGGACTTCCCCAGGTTATAAAAATAAAATCCATACTTATTTTAGCAAAATTTAAAGCAGGCAAGGAAAAGTTTCAATCTGCCCAGAAAATTTACAAACTATTGTTCAAACATGTTCAAAGCTTTGCAATTTGGGTTGTTAATGGATAATCTATTAGTATATTTTCAAAATAGTTCTTAGAGATTCCAGAGTTGCTCTATTTTTTCAGGTTTCCTGGGTTATCATATGCGAATTATGATATGGCGAAGTAAAACCAGGCAAAACTCTTCTCACCAGTGCTGCAGTATTGTTTGAATGGACTTGTCCCTGTCATGTGGGTTATTCCTCCATAGCATTTCATTGTCTTCTTTCTTTAGTTTTCTCTAATCTGGAAACAGTTTCTCAACCTTTGTGTTTCATGCCATTGACATTTACAAAGAGCACAGGTCAGCAGTTTATAAATGTCCTTCAACTTGGTTTATGTGATGTTTCCACATGAGAAAATTCAGGTTATGCACTTTTAGCAAGAATATTGCAGAGCTGGTATCATCTTCTCAGATCATCATATCAGGAGGTATCTGATGTTTGTCTCTTTATTTGGCTAAGGTGATGTTGGTAAAGTTATTTTTCCTCCTGTCATTCATAAGTGTATTTTGGGGAGATACTTGGAGACTATATAAAAGGCCTGTTACGCAAACTTTACCCACTGATTTTAATATCCATTACCTGTATCGATTATTATGATGATGATAGTTGCTAAAAGGGATTTTCTAAATTCATGTTTCCTTCTACATTTATTAGATGGCATTCTACTGTAAGGAGACGCTTTCTCTTACCTCATTTATACCAGTATGATTCAAAGATTCTTATTTTATTTAATGGGACATAATCCATTACTATCATTATTTATTTTGGTACTTAAATTGCCTACAATTTGGTCTGCATCAGCTCTTTTCACCTGATTCCTGTCAGGTTGGCATGTTTACACCATGAGCCCATTTGTATTTCCTGGCACCAAAAAAATGTTCCAGGTTCATCTAATATTTTCTGCCCCACCCCTTAAAATAAGCCCTTAAAAATGTCACCAAGGAGCATTAGCTCCTTTTAGTAAAGAAAGGAACAAATTATCCCTTTTAAAAAGTCTTTGAAACAATTCTATTGTGTGTATGAATCCAGTGTTTAGACTTTTAGTAAGTGATCTTTGTTACAGTTCCATTTGGCTAATGGCATTAGTCCATTAATCTTAATTACTAATTGCCTCCTATTCAAGAATAATGGTTATTAATCATAAGATGGGAAGTTTTCCTAAACATGATACCTTAGATGAAAGGACATGAGTGAAAGCTTTAAATACAAAATTTTAAAGCTTCTGTATTTTAAAAAATTGCCTTGAGCACAATTAAGAGTAAAAAAACTTCTCGGAAAAATTATTTTCAGTATTTAACAAACATATAAACACTTTCAAATCAGTAAGATATAAGAAGCAATAGAAAACGGGTCACTACTGATGTAATTCCCCAAAGAACAAATACAAATGGCCAAAAAATATGTCTCAGCTTCATGAGCAAGCAAAGAAGTACAAATTACACCAATTGAAACTACCTAACAGAAAAATCTTTATCTACAACAATGGCAAAGATTCTATTTAGTGATAGTTCATTTTTTTTCAAGGCACTCATTTCTTATGGAATTGCACATCAGAACTGATTTATTGTAGGACAATTTGATGGTTTTTAATTAAAAGGTTTTGGGTTTTCATACTAGGTAGGACACGTACTCCCCAGTCAGGTGTAATATTGCTAAAAAAACAGCATTCAACTGAGCAAATTTTAAAGACCTTGATAGCTTTATGCAAGAACTCATGAGTAAGGCAGCATCCAGTCAAGCAGACAGAAAGGAGCTCCAGGGACCAGGACAAACTGAAAGGCTTTTATAGGCAAAAGGGAGTGAGAACAAGGAAGTCATTCTAGACAAAAAAGCAGGTTGTTATACTAAGGTTACAATAATCTTGTTTATTAGTTTGATGTCTTTATTAGCTTCTGTAACACCCATGGGGAAGCTGAGACAGCAAATTCTGTAAGACTTCTGGGACAGTTGCTTGATTTTGCTCATGGAGCCCATCATTTATGGGTTGTAATGGAGTTTTCATTACTTAGGCATCATTGATTAAGTCATTGGCCATTGGTGATTGAATTCAATATCCAGTCCCTCTCACCTAAAGGTCAGGAAGGAGGCTGAGCTTAATCCTCTGATCAAGGTTTGGTTTCTCTGGCAACTAGAGTTCCCATCCTCAAGTCATCTCAGGAAGCTCCAAGGGTAGTATTAGGAGCACTGCTCCTGAAAGCAGGGACAAAGACCAAATGTATTTTTTATTATATGTGTGACATGGTATCCAAATTATGGTTTTTATTTGCATCTCCCTAATGATTAGTGATTTTAAAAGTATTTTTTCGTGTGCTTATTGGCCCTCAGCTCTTTGGAGAACTATGTATTCAACCCTTTGCTCATTTTTTTCATTGGGTGGTTTTTCTATTTGTTGCTGAGTCACAGTTCTTTATATATATTCTGTATATTAATCCCTTATCAGCTATATGGATTGCAAATATTTCTCCCTTTCTATGGGTTGCCTTTTCATTCTCTTGATATCATCCTTTCATGGGCAAAAGTTTTTAATCTGATGAAGTGACATTTGTCTTTTTTCCTTTGTTGCCTGTGCCTTTGTTTGCTATCACATCCATGAAATCATTGCCAAATCAAATGCCACAAAGCTTCCCCCCTATATTTTCTTCTAAGAGTTCTATAGTTTTAGGCCTTATGTTTAGGACTTTGGTCCATTTTGAACTAGTTGTTGTATATGGTGTAAGATAAGGGCCTAACTTCATTCTTTTGCATTAGTTGAAAAGACTGATCTTTCCCTTTCTTGTCAAAATTGTTTGTGCTTATCTGTGAGGGCTTATTTCTGGTCTCTTGGAATAGTATTATATTTTATCTTTTTAATCTTTTCGATGGTTACTATCCGTAAAACACAAATTACTTGAAAATCTTTTCATATCAGCAGTGTTCTTGCTTAAATGAAGGCAAAAAACTTAGTGTTGGGGGCTAAACAAAGTAATTATTAATTATTAATTAATTATTATTCATTCTTGTCTTCACTGTGTTGCTCAACCAAACACACTGTGGGATCCCTGCCTCCATTTTGTGTCCGCCATCTTGAATAGCTGTGTCCTTTACATGACCCCTGCCTCCATTTTGTGTCTTCCATTTTGAATAACTATGTCCCTCCATTTTGTTTTGTGTCCCCCATTTTGAGTTTCCCCGCTCAAGCCACGCCCATTCCCATGGAAACCTTGCCCAGCAACCTTCCTCAGCCACTCAGCTAAAGTCACAATAGACCCCCCCCTTGGAAAGCCCCTAACTGTTCCAAAAGTGTAAAAGCAAAAAGGGAACTTTGTTCAGGGTCTCAGACCCAGTCCTGTGTTTTGACGGGCCACTGAGACCCTAGTTTGAACTAGCAATAAAGACCTATTTTGCTCTTACATCTCGCGACTGAGGCTGGTGACTACGGCTCCACAAGGGGGACTCAAGGAAACAGGGCACAACATTTGGGGGCTTGTATGGGATCCCCATGAGGAGCAGCAGCCCCAGCCACCGGGTAAGGTCTTTATTGAATCTGGAAAGTGACTAGTCATGCCAGCTGCAGGCCGGCTGGAATAGAGGGGGCAGAAGTCCTTCCGTAGGACCTGTCCCCATCTGGTTCAGGGCAACGGAAGGCCAGGGCCAGCGAGCGTGCTGGGAGGCAGTTGACCCAGGAGGCAGAAGTCCTTCCGTAGGACCTGCCTCCATCTGGTTCAGGGCAATGTAAGACCGGGGCCAGCGGACGCGCCGGGAGGCTGTTTCAGGCTCAGGACAGTAGCAAACAGTCCTGGGTCTCTGGGGTCAGTCATCTCTAGAGAGAAGACTAACTGAAAGTTATTTCTGTCAGACTTCTGGGAAAATTTGTTTTCTGGTTGGTTTCGTTAGACTTATTGTCCTGATTTGTGTTGTCATTATTTACTTTTGTTAGTCATATTGTCCTGTTTTGTATTGTCATTGTTGTCTGGCCAGTTCTGACTTTTTCCCGCTCTCACTCTTACTCTCACAGACATCATCCAACTATGGGGCAAGGGCAATCTTCGCCACTGACCCTCATGACTGACCATTTTTCTGATTTCAGAACCAAGGCTCGTAATCTTAGTTTGGAAGTCCGGAAGAGCAAACTCATAACCTTTTGTTCCACAGAATGGCCTGCCTTTGGTATGGGATGGCCCCGAGAGGGATCTTTCACCCTGTCTGTGATTCAGGCGGTTTGAGACAGAGTCATGGACCCAGGGCCCGGAGGCCACCCCAACCAGGTCCCCTACATACTCACCTGGCAGTACTTTGTTAAGAACCCCCCTCACTGGCTAAAACCTTTTCTCTTTCCACCCGCTCCCACGGCACCTACCCCCCCAGGGCCACCACCCCCAGCAGTCCAAGCCACGATAGCAACCACCTCGGACGACAAGAAGCCAGCAGGCTCCAAGGTCCTCTCAGAGTTGGCCCCCTATCCTAGTGCTCTTGATTTGGAGGCCGAAGCAGTCCAACCCACTGCACCAGTGTTACCACCTCGCCCTCCCCCATATCCGCGGGCCGGCAGTCCGCCTCCGGAGGACCCTGAGCCCAATCAGGCCCTCCCCACCCAGGGACGGCTACCAGGGGGGGCAGGCTTTTGGCATCAGGGGTAGACACCAGACTAGCAAATCCTCTGCCTCCACGGACACGGATTCAGACGACTCCAATGTCCAAGCCCTTCTGGTCCAAGCAATCGGGCCCCGGAGGTCCGATGGGGGTTGTAATTATCAATACTGGCCTTTCTCCTCTAGTGATCTCTATAATTAGAAAACCCAAAATGCCCCTTTCTCTGAGAAACCCCAGGGTCTTATTGACCTGGTAGAATCTATCCTTTTTACCCACAGTCCTTCTTGGGAGGACTTCCAGCAGCTCCTCCAAGTACTTTTCACCACTGAGGAAAGGGAGAGGATCTTCACGGAGGCTCGCAAACTTGTGCCAGGCATCGACGGCTGTCCCACCATGCAGCCCCACCTCATCGATGAAGGATTCCCCTTAACGCGCCCCAACTGGGATTTTGAAACAGCAGAAGGTAGGGAGTGTCTCCAAATCTACCACCAGACTCTGATGGCCGGTCTCTGGGCAGCCACCAGGAAGCCTACTAATTTGGCCAAGGTAAATGCCGTTAGACAGGAGCCCCACGAGAGCCCAGCCACTTTCCTCGAGAGATTAATGGAAGCATTTAGACAATACACTCCCCTAGACACTTCAGCAGATGAGACAAGGGCCGCCTTAGTCTTAGCTTTTGTCAACCAGGCAGCCCCTGATATCAGAAGAAAGTTACCTAAGGTAGATAGACTCGGGGAGCAGACTATACAAGACCTACTCCAAATAGCAGAGCAGGTCTACAACAACTGAGAAACCCCCGAAGAAAGAGAGGACAGGATCCGGATGGAAGAGAGGAAAGTTAGGGCAGAAGAAAACTGAAAAAATCAAAAGGAACTAGCCCGCATCTTCCACTTGGGGGCCCAGGACGGCCGTCCGCCCCGAGGCTCCTTGGGCCCCTTAAGGGGAGAGAGACAGGAGAAAGGAAGAGGGGTTTACTCCTGCACCTGCCCAGGAAATGGCAGCTTATTTTGGAATGGAGGAAAGTGGGGCCTTTTCCCGGAAAACTAGGACCCACCCAGTGTGCCTACTGAAAAGAAATGGGGCACTGGAAGAATGAGTGCCTCCGCTGGCATTGTCCTCACACCTCATGAGAAAGGCGAAAAACCCAATGAGGCCCCTAGACATCGCGTGATGTATGCAGGAGAAGACAGCAACTGAGGGGGTCGGGACTCGATAACTCTACAGATTGAGGGGAACCAGATACTAACTAATTTACACTCCTCTACCCACCTGGGTGAAAAGAAGACTCGAGTGCTCTTAGAAAAAGCCAAGATCTGGATCCCGGGGGCCAAGGCCCACATACAGGCTCTCTTGAGATTATGTACTGCATGCCAGGTAATGCAACCGGAAAGAGTTAAAGGGACACACACAGGACTTCACCTTCGGGGCCACCCACCAGGGCAACATTGGGAAGTGGACTTCACTGAGGTGAGACCTGGCCAATACGGGTACCGGTACCTGCTAGTGTTAGTAGATACCTTTTCCAGGTGGGTGGAGGCATTCCCCACAAAAAGAGAAACAGCACTAGTAGTGGGTAAGAAATTACTAGAAGAAATCATGCCTAGATGGCCTGCCCTCGACCATAGGATCAGACAATGGACCAGCATTCTCTGCAGAGGCTATACAGACGGCGGCTGCCCACATGGGGGTAGATTGGAAATTGCATTGTGAGCACAACCCCCAGAGTTCAGTACAGGTAGAGGGGATGAATCGGACCTTAAAGGAGACCCTCACTAAATTAGCACTAAAGACTGGCAGAGATTGGGTGACCCTCCTTCCCTTCACCCTGTTCCGAGCTCGGAACACCCCTTATTGGTTAGGACTGACCCCTTTTGAAATCATGTTCGGGGCTCCCCCTCCTATCTTACCCCACTCAGCCTCAACTCCTGAATCCCTGGGACACCCGGCCCATCGGGAAGCCTTGGAGAGGCTGGAGGAAGTACACTGGGAGGTGTGGCCCCTCTTATGAACTGTGGCAGGGAGCCCCAGCCACCAGAGGCACAACATGACCTCAACCCAGGAGAAGAAGTATGGGTAAAACATCACCGTTCCAAAATTTTGGAACCTAGATGGAAAGGGCCTTATGTTGTGCTCCTTACCATCCCTACAGCCCTTAAGGTAGACGGCATTGGGCCGTGGATCCATTACTCGCACATCCGGCAAGCCAACCCAGAGAAGACACCTGCACCTGCTGGGGAACAGTGGACAGTGAAAGCGCACCTGCAGAACCCCCTTAAGCTGAAGTTGCATCGCCACCAATGTCACCAACTGAATGCAGACCCATAGTGGGACAAGAATGCCCACTCAGGCACAAAAGAAAAGGGTGGAATGTGGGACCCCTGCCTCCATTTTGTGTCCGCCATCTTGAATAGCTATGTCCCCTACATGACCCCTGCCTCCATTTTGTGTCTGCCATTTTGAATGACTATGTCCCTCCATTTTATTTTGTGTCCCCCATTTTGAGGTTCCCACTCAAGTTACGCCCATTCCCGCGGAAACCTTGCCCAGCAACCCTCCTCAGCCAATCAGCTAAGGTCACAATAGACCACCCCCCGCTTGGAAAGCCCCTAACTGTTCCAAAAGTATAAAAGCAAAAAGGGAACTTTGTTCAGGGTCTCAGACCCAGTCCTGTGTTCTGACGGGCCACTGAGACCCTAGTTCGAACTAGCAATAAAGACCTATTTCGCTCTTACATCTCACGACTGAGGCTGGTGACTGCGGCTCCACACGGGGGACTCAAGGAAACGGGGCACAACAACACAAAACTCAGTGCAACAAAACCCAGAAATGTGCAATACTAATTTTGCTGGCTTTTAATCATTTAAAAACAGTAACTTAACATATGGTGTGTGGAAAATTGTCAAGCCTTGGTCTTCTCACACCACTTAATTTATATCAAATAATCTAACCCAACACGGGCATACCTGTCCATTCAACTACAGGAATGATGATTAAAATTTGGGTATTCTTTAAATTAACCTGAGGCCTGGATTTTCTAAAAGCAAAAAAACAAAGAACCTCTACCTCTAATTCCACACCCACCCTCTCCACCACACACAGATACACACACACACACGCGCGCGCGCGCGCGCGGCAGAACATCGCTGAAGAGTTCTAGAAAAGAACACTTTCTGAAACGGGTATTACTATTGTAGAAGTTTCAATGGATGAACGGCAGTATCATGCATTTTGAAAACCGTAAACGAGGCATTTCCATTGTGAGCGTCACAAAGCAATGCTTCTATTCTGTCAGCAGTGCTCATTTCTGTAGCTTTGTACATATATGCCACTGGCCCCTCATCAGCAGCTGGCCACCCAAACGCGCTCGAGGCCCTCTGCGGAGGTGTCCGACTCAGAACGGCCGGCTGCGCGCGGTCTTCAGCAGAAGCCAAGCGGCACCGCGAGCGCGCAGCGGAGTTGAGCGCCGGCCCGTCGCGTCCGCCCCACCAGGGGGCGCCCGCGTCCCCCCGCCCGCCCAGTGCGCCGGCGCCGGCCCCGGCCCCGCCTCCTCGCTCGGGCCCGCCTCTCCGCCGCAGCAACGGAAACATGGAGGGGGAGAGCACTTCGGCGGTGCTGTCCGGCTTTGTGCTCGGCGCGCTCGCCTTCCAGCACCTCAACACCGATTCGGACACGGTGAGCCGAGGGGCGGGACGGGATCCGGCGTCGCCTCGGAAGAGGCCCTGCGCGCGGGCGCCTTTTCGCCCGGTGGCCCGGGTCCCCGCCCGCGAGCTGCCAGACGCCGCAGCGTCTGCTCGCCGCACTCGGGTCTGGAGCCTCCGCCCCCGGGCCGCCTGCGGGCGCCGCCCCGGCCAGGTCGTGAAAGAATTAGCCCCCTCTTGTCACAGGGTTGATTTCCGTGCCCGGACGTCTGTTTCAACCCCCCACCCCCACCCCGACGCACATACACACACCCTTTTCTGGTTAAACTTGGCTGTGAATGGATGGAAAGTTCACAGCGTTCTGCCGCTACCCCTGGGAAGGTTGCCGGTAAAGTTTGTTTCTCTTACTACAGGCACTGGTTTTCCAAGACATCCTAATTTTTTCATGCACAGCAGCTACTGTGCATGTTTGTTGAAATGGTAGGATGGTAAGGGAATAATAGATGATGCATCCACTAGACGTTTTGGGGGAACTCTTAGTGGATAAAGAAGCTTCATTTGGTATATCGGATGGCAGACTTGTTTGCATTGATATCAAGTTTGTTAAATTGTAAGGCCTCAGCTAGTTTATTTTCTGGGGCGTCGAGTTATAATTTAAATATTTAAGTTTATCCTCAAATATTTAAATGCTCATTTCATACTTTGACATAGGTTCAGAAATCTCCAGATGAATTTAGTGTCGTTTCTTAAAATACAGTATTGTGACTATTTTTTTAAAAAACTTATAAAATTTAAAAAACACCGTAAAACTTTGAACCTAGTAGTGTCTTCAAGTAAGTGCTTAGTAACTTACAAATGTAGTTTAGAGAATACGTACCGACAAAGGCTGGTAATTACGAGAAAAATTTGCATCCTTTCTATAATGTAAGGTCTGTCTTAACCAGAATCATTTTTTGGCGCAGTACTAAAAAGGTCGGAATTGATATCGTTTATGTGTACAATTTTAAATGACCCTGTAAATTAATAACAGCAAATATATGATGATGTAAAATGTGTGTGGCTCTGGGAATTATGGAATTTCTTCGGGTAAATATAAACGGAATGGGTCCTTAAGTCCTCTGTAGCTTAAAAAGAATTAGCCCTTGCAGGTACCACAGTGTTAGGCCCTTGTTAGATCTTTTTCCTAAAGTGTTTAAAAAGGTGCTTTTCAGGGTAGTCAGACTTACATTGTCCCTGCTTTCTTTCCTGGGGTTTGTCTAGAATACTAGAGTTGTGGATTGTTCCCCCTTGATTCCAGTAAAGACTCACATTGTGGAAACTATTCCTTTTGTGCTCTTCTATTAATGAAATGAAAAAGAAAAAAGCAGTCTTAACTAACTATAAAAATCTACATCTTCTATCAAGCACCTTGGGTCTTTAGATGTGCCAAGAGAAATAATTCAATTCTCCAGAGTTCAAAGAAATGCCACTGCTTGAGGCAAGAACCAGAGGACCGAGGCCCATGGATCTCCTTTTAGAAAGTAGACTCTGATAATGAATATATTGCCCAACTTTTAATCTAAAAGCACAGATCATTGTGTCGTTTCATAGCTCAGAGGCCTCCACAGGTTCCCAGAAGCACATGCCATTAACCAGAGTCCATGGCTAGTCATTTGGGATGTTCCATTACTGGCGCTATTCCTATCTATTTATGATTTCCTTACAAGTGGGAGCCTTCTCTTCCAAAGACGAGGCTCTACTCCTTGTTCCATAAACTCTGTGTGCTCCTTTCTGGCTTTAAACCTTTTACAGTCCAAGTTTGCTAAAGTCACAGTAGTCCTTACAGTCTCTTGCATTCATTTTATTTTAATGGTTCATGTTTCCCAACTAAACTGGAAGGTGTGCCTGGTCTTTCTTGCATGTGCCCCTCAGCTGGTAGCACACACTTGCTTACATTGTAAAATATTTGGGAATTAGTGGTAAGGTAAGTGACTGGTAATTCTGACAGTGTATTCCATATACTGCTTATTTTTGTCCTCATAGGAAGGTTTTCTCTTTGGGGAAGTGAAAGGCGAAGCCAAGAATAGCATTACTGATTCCCAAATGGATGATGTTGAAGTTATTTATACAATTGGTGAGTCACTTTTATTTCTGTGTCTGCTGTTTTTAATAGTAATATGCTTAAAAGGATCAGCATAAATTGCCTTTTCAACAGTTAAAAAAATAGACACAAAAATTTATTTCAAAAGAATATACTGCACTCATTTCTCAATATTATGGCCCTGGCCTAAAGCAAAAAACAGTATGGGACATAGAAAGAGGTAAGATTACTGTGAAGAAATATCAAGGATGAAATGGCACCTTCATATATTTAAGTGGCAAGAAGGTGGCTGAGCAAAAGGGGAAGGAACCAGTGAGCAACATGAAGAAAAAAGATTAAACATTTTGGCCGAAAGTGTTAAATGCTGCATAAAAGTCTTAGGATGAGAACTGAAAAAACTCAGTGGTTAGATAACAAAAACCGTAAGTAATTCCTGGAGTGTGGTGGGGAAAGGGCGCAGCTGCAAAGGGTTTGAGGAGTGGGTGGTGAAGCAGCTGCAGCTGGTGGCACCTGTTCTTTCAGGAAAACAAGGGAAAAGGGGAGGGAGCTTTAAAATATATAAAGAGTTTTCTGATTATCTAGCATACGCGGTTCTTTTAAGTATATTTTTTTAAACAAAACTGGTGGTGTCCTTTATTAAAAAATTGGCATCATGACATCATACTGTGTTGTGACTATTTTCCCATGTTAAATAGTCCTGTAAAGGTTTTTCATAACTGCATTGTATTCTCTATGGCTCACTTATTCTTACAATTCTATATGACTTCAGCAGTCCATTAAATAAATAAATTATAATCAGGGTTTTCCAATTTTTCATTATCATAAATTATACTACAATGAACATCTTCATATGTGTATATTATGCTGCATCTATTACAGATCAATTTCCTGTGACTAGTAGTACTGACAGTCTCTTGCATTCATTTTATTTTAATGGTTCATGTTTAATGGTTCACTGTTCAAAGGGAACAAACATTTTTAAGGTTCTTGATCTGTATTAGCAAATTGCTTTCCAGAAAGATTATGTCCTTTATACTCATAGTGATTGTATTCTTTTGTCTGCCATTTTAAAGGTTAAAAATTAAACTATATATGTAAACTTCTATGTATTAGTTCATATATGTATGTAAATGTGGTATATGTGTATAAAGTATATGAAGTACATTTAAATTCATTCTCATTAGTCTCCCGTGGTAACCATTGTTGATTTCATATTTATCTTTACTCTTTCACAGTACACATAATATACACATGTATAAATGTGTATATACTTTTATTCACACAATGGGGATCATACTGTATATGATATATATCTCCACTATATCATTAGTGCAGAATAGTATCAATGTGTATAGTTTGTCATTCATTCTAATGGCTTCATATTTCCACTGTATGAATGTACTATAATTTATTTAGCCAGCTATGAATTTTTTGTTAATACAAAACAATGTAACAATATTATATAGTGCATATATCTTTGTGCTTCTGAGTATGTCTGAAAGTCAAATTGTTAGAGGTAGACCACTGCCTTTTGGAAAAGTCATTCCATCTGAGACTCCTCTATAATAGAAGTGCCTACATCCCCATACTCTTATCACCACTAGGTATTATCAAATCTTTTAATCTTTGTCAATTTTATAAGAAAAAAATATAATTTGCATTTCTTGATTACAAATGATATTGTTTATGATTTGACTTTTTTAGCAGGGGGGCCTTTCCCTTTGAAAAGGATAGGTGTGTTCCATGCTTTGACTTTCTACTAGGGTGTTAGGTTTTTTTCTTATTGATTTGTAATACCATATTATAACTTAAGGGAATTGGCCTTTGTCATATGTTACACATGTTTATACAGTTTGTAATTCTACTTTCTTAATGTTTTTTTTTCCTGCTTAGACATAACTTTAAAAGCAAGCCCTTAGGGCATTTTTTTTCTGAGTTGTAATTGGCATGCCACCTAAAGTATCTAATATATTTTGAAGATTTAATTAAGCAGCCATATATTGAACAACTTCATTGTTCCTGGAACAAAGCTAAGCTTTGAGGTTTCAGGCAAGTGCTGTAGGAACACTTAAGCATTTGCTCACATATTTTAAAATGTTGGATTACTTTAAAACAGATGCTAACAGGCAAAATCTCAGAATTAGAACTACTGCATTGCTTTAATTAATGAGATCCTCATCATTTTTGTATTTTCCCTATTTACATTAGAATATGTCTGGCTATCAGTTATAAAGACTATTTCCAGTGTTTTCTCAGGCAGGATTTACCTGAGGCTAACGTTCATTTGCTGAAAAAAAAAATATCTAAAGAGGATGACCGCTTTTCCTTCTTTTTAATAGACTGAATTATTTTTATTAATATACATAGTCAAGTTACTGAAATGGTGACTTCATGAGATTTTCTCCTTAAAGATGGTGCTTGCAGATACAAAAATGCAGAAATGTCTGTAGACTTCAGGTATTTACTAGAAATGATTCTTCAACAGCAGTTTGATACTAGATGTCCTCATCTAGCTGAAGATTCACAAATTCTCCATAATCAAACTGAAGTCTTTGATTTAGATGACTAACAAACTTTCTAGTAATCTGTCTAGGGTTTCTTCAAGGAAGAGACGTACCAATAGGACATTTTACAGGAGAATCTGAAACAGGTGATTACTCTTACAGTGATCTGCTAAATGCTGTCCAGTAAAATTTGATTCTTGTCCAAAGAACACTTGAAAGTGGGATGCCCAGAAGAACTTGTGTTCTCTTGATAAGTTTCTGTGTTAACAGATAGGGATGTTTCACTCCTCTTACTCTACCCTACTGAATCTTGAGAAATCTGAAGGTTTGGAATGTAAGAGGAAACACCTTGTTGATCTTGATACTTACAAGATTTGTAATGATGTTTCACACAGTACAGTTTAATCTGTTTTGCACAGCATATGCAGCTACCAGAATGCAGATGTATTTCTATTGACAAGAGAATAACTCACCTCCAGAAGATGTTGGCTTTTTTTTTTTTCAGTCTGCAGCTAACACCAACAAGCCTCTGTGAAACTACTACTTGAAATAACAAGAGGGAATCCTTTTTAACAGCTATTTTTATCAATTGAATAAAATTAGAACATAACCTTTTTTGGGACTCCATGAAAATACAGCAACTTTGAATTTATCTTTTGTGTTCTTGTTACTAAACCTATGTAGAAGGAATATGGAATTCTAGTTAAGACTGAGGCATTGGTTTGAATTTTGGCCCCACTGCTGGCTTGGCTGAGCAGCTTAATCAGTCCACCTGTTACTTCACCTTTAAAGCCAAGGGAGTGATAACATCTATTTCAGGTTTGCCATGAGGATTAAGTGAGATAATGGTGAAGTACTTCCTGACATGAAGTGCTCAGTACATGTTATTCGGGTGATAATTAATATAATCATAACTAAAAATTCTTTTTTTCCAGATATTCAGAAATACATTCCATGCTATCAGCTTTTTAGGTGAGTAGTATGAGAAAGTAGATCCATTGTGAAAATTATTCTCTTCAAGTTGCAGTAACTTTTAAAACTAACAAAATATCTTAAGTTACCAGTTATATGCATAGTGGTACTGATTAAAATGAAAACTTTTTTTTAAATACCTGAAAATTCACTTGTTCACTTCAGCCCTGGCTAATAGTTCTTTCTCTGTATTTATATGCTTGCTTTAGCTGGTCTCCACTGCCTCTCCCAGGTACCAGTTTACCTTGAGGATTGCATTTCCTTCTCACACCAATCACCTCATTTCATATTATAAACTCAGTAACATGTTCTCATACATCAATAGCAGCCCTTTCTTCTGCCATTTTATTCCAGTTTATCATGTTTCCTCACTTACCGTATATTTAAATGTTGTCTTTTGTTTGTTAACTGGTTAGGTGCTTTATCTAACCTGCTTCCTATTGCTTTTTCTAGGGTAAAAACTTGCACCATCAGTCCTACAGATGGTAGTACTGTTAGCCCTAAGAGGTTATATTTTTAAAACCTTTTTATGGAGATATAACATATATACAGAATAAGTACACAAATAAATGAATTTTCATAAAGTGAATGTCTATAACCACATGATGTGGTTTTTGTGAAGCAGCTTTATAATTTATATAAATTGTACATGAAAAATTGGCATTGCTATCATACAGTCACACCGTATGTACACATCACTAAGGTTGTGTAAGAGTTGCAGTGGAGGGTATGGTTAAGATGAGAAAGATCCAGGCAGGGGATGACAGAAATAAAGGCTTTGTGTGGTCTGAAACTGCTGTTCCAGAAAGAGGAACACAGCTCCTATAGTGCCTTACAGATACATAAAAATATTTGTTGAATGATTGAGGGATTCTTGGTGAAGACTCATAAAAATACTTCCTTGAGAGACTCTGGACCAGCAAAAGATTAGGACAGGAGAGTGGGAAAAAAAGTGATTCAGTATCTTCTGGCAGCTTCCTTAAATAGACAAATTTAGCAGGAGTCTTTTAAGCTGAGGAATCAATCTGATCCAGGGGTGAGAAACCCATGCCTCAGCCTTTCAGCTGTACGAGACTGTGGGGAGAGGATGGGGGAGTGGCATGAGACCCTACCAGAAAAAGCTGTCATTCAAAAAAGTTAACTACACATTTCATTTTCCCTTAACAACAAAGTAATGTGCCTAACATGTTCATGATCTAACCAGTGCCACAGACTTTGTAATGGTAGGTAGAAGAAGCAGGGTTTCTTGAGTTCTAATCCAACAGCATACCATGTTGTTTCTTCTGTGTTTTAAATAATATAGGTGAACATATTAAAAACAAAGTCTTCTGATACCATACTTCTTGGAGTCCAAGTTGAATAAACTCTAATACCCAGTTTTATGTTCTACTTAAGAGGGTGGCAAAGTGTGGCCCACTGCCTGTTCTTACATGGCCCCCATCAATGAATAGTTAATATGTTAAGGGTTGTTAAAAAAAAAAAGAAAAAAACTGAGGAATATGCAACAGAGACTTTGTCTCCAACACAGCCCAGAGTGTTTACTGCCTGGCCCTGCACAGGAAAAGTTTGCCAATTGTGCTCTAATACATTGCTTCTCAAAGTTTTCCACTGAAATACACTGATTCCCTTGCTTCAGGAATCTTGGGGGAGTACCTGGAACATGGCCCATTGAAGCCTAAAACTTAGTCACTTTTTAAAAATTATGCAGTTTAACATGAATTCTGCATACTATATCTTTCTGCATAAGAATGTCCCTTTCCCAGAAACTTCATGTAAAGTCATTGCTTACACAGAAGATGTACATGTTATCTTTGTTATTTCTTATACACCGTGGTGTATTGCCTTATGCCCCAACTTGAGAAGCTCAGAAGTGGACCACCGTAGAGAAATACAGGAATAAATTCTTGTATTTCGATTATTCATGTTGAATTAAAGGAGTAGATAAATTGGAGAAATTTGTTTTGATTTGCTTGAATATTCCCTTTAGATAGGTAGAACACTATTTTCCCATTAAAAGTTTTTGATGAGAAACTTTCAATGTAAGTCTTTGTAAGTGAAAAAGAAAAAATATATTGCCTATTAGGATGTATTTTTTCAGTTTTATATAACTAAATATTTTATCAGTATACAAATTAGGTTTACCAGTAAAAGTCCATTACATTGAATATTATTTGTAAAGGGCTTTGCATAACACATATTTCACCATCATAGAAAAGAATATTATTGATCTCAATGAATGTTAAATTGAGGAAAATACTATTTGCAATCCCTGTTATTGGAGGGGAAAGAAAGCTAGAAGTAAACACTTTAGAATCTTGTAGAATTATCTTGCAATTCTCCCTGCATTCCAACTACAGAACAAAGACCACTAAACTAAACCAGTACCTGTTCCCCCCAAAAAAACAAAAACAAAAACCCATCAACTCCTAAAGCATTTCTCCAAATTTGGTAAAGTATAGCCTTTGGAATTAGCAATGAATAATTGTCTTTTGTTACTGTGCTTCATTACTCATATTACATATTCTTTTTGAATGTATCAATATTATAAAAAGTTTTAATAAGTAAATTATGAATGAATTGTGTACTGGCTATGTGAATTTACAAATACCTGTATTTAGTGGATAGTTTGTTTTGTTTTAGGTTAAAAAAATGTGATGCTCAAACTTACCTCTTTAAGTTTCTCCATTCCTTTTCCTTTTTCATGTTTATGAACCTCATTTCTACCACATTAAGTCTGTTAATTTGAGAACTTTCTCCACTATTTATTTGGAACTCCACATGACAGGCAAGTAGGGTAGTTGGGTTATGAGTAACTAAAAATAGAAGTGTTTGTTAATAAAATCATTTGTATTTTTAGCTTATTTGAAGTACCTTTAATTTTGGCTTTTACAGCTTTTACAATTCTTCTGGTGAAATAAATGAGGAAGCAGCAAAGAAAATATTGTCCAGTGTCAAAAAGGTATTTCTTGATTTACCTTTTCTTTTTTGGTATTGAATATATTATTTTCAGTGCTTGAGAACATGTAATAGTAATACTTTGACAAAACCTTTAAGCAGCATTTATCTTCAGTGTCCTACAAGGTAGGTGAGGGAAGGCTTGTTCTTTCCAGAAATCAAAGGTTTCTGGAAATCAAAGGTCACTGGCTATCTTCAGCCAATGGAAAAATATGCCCAATGTTTCTATTGTACTTTTGCAGCTTTCCAAGAATTTTCATATAGCGTTGCATTAGATTGTCACAATCAAAGGCTCTAAAAGTAAAACTAGTCATTAGAAATATTAATCTTATTCTCATCCTTTCCCTTGGCTATTCTAATTAACACTGACCTCTTCCTTTTCTACATTCCCACCATTTTTAACTTACAAAGATTTACATTAAGGTACTGCCTTCCCAGTACATTTATTCTAGGACTTAATCCATTACTGTTCTTTTACATCACTGCAGTTAATATCGTTCATAGTTCAGGATGTTTTCCTGTACAGCCCCTATTTTGAATCTGCCACAGCTACTGGGTGTTCAGTTAAAACTTGGTGAATGATCTAAAGAAATGTTTTTCCCAAATACAGATTTTTTTCTGGGTACTTTTTCCCTTTTAAAACTTTCTGATCTCTAAGTTGAAAGTAAAAATAGATTCAGTAAATTTTCTCAGTTCAAATGTACAAATATAAAACTCAGTTGCTGAAACTGTTACAGGTAGATTTCTAGGCAGTGTTTGCTTTTTTAAAAAAATAATTACTGTTTTCAGTAGATGAGACTTATTTTTCCAGTTGTAAAAAAGAAAGGTTTACTAATATAAAAACATGTGGTTAGCATGTTTTAGTTTACAAAATTCTTTCATATGATCTTAATCAATCTTGAAACCAATTCTGTGGATAGATTATCATTCCCACATAGGTATCATTTCAAAGCTATTGGGTTCAGCTAATTTAACAAACCGAGTTTCCATACAGGAAAGTTAACTTGTTTTCACTGACTTTTTTTCATTTAAATTTTGACTAAAGGCTAAGATTTTAAGATACCCAATGCCATAAAAGAAACTAGAGGAAGTTGATTGTTTTTTTCTGCAATCTCTGTTGAATAAAATCACAGCCCTGTAAGGAACTGGAGAGTAATTTAACTGCAAGTCAGTATGTATATTTTACAAAAGTAAAATGTGTCCTTAAGTGGATACTTTGTTTATATATGCCCCAAATCTTGCTAGATATTAAGAAAACCACTTTTAAGATTGTTGAAGTTACAGTCAGACAAGTAATAATTTTAACCATTAAGATATACACCTGATACTTTCCTCTATTTTCTTTCAGGATGTGGTTGGTTGGTACAAATTCCGGCGTCATTCAGACCAGGTCATGACATTTAGAGAGAGACTGCTTCACAAAAACTTACAACAATATCTTTCAAGCCAGGAACTTGTCTTTCTGCTGTTAACACCAAGTATAATAACAGAAAGCTGCTCTACTCATCGGCTGGAGCATGCCTTATATAAACCTCAGAAAGGGTAAATGTTGGCTAGTCACTGGCTATCTTCAGCCAATGGAAAAATATGCCCAATGTTTCTATTGTACTTTTGCAGCTCTCCAAGAATTTTCATATAGCGTTGCATTAGATTGTCACAATAACCCTCTGAAGTCTGTCTTCCCTCTATTCTTTAGAGATGGGAAATGTGAGGAGAGATAAGGAAAAGAGAAGACCAGTATGGAGTCATGACTTGTGTTTTGGCACTAAGCCATTATTTATTCTAAGGTGGAAAAAATACATGTGCTTTCGATATTGGTTGCTAAGGGATATAATGTAGAACTTAAGCATGGGTACTTGAGTATTTTTTCTATAACCTCTACAAGGAAGAAAGTAGTTCTTGATCCACCAAAATGAATTAACAGGAACTCCCCACAGGTTATATAAGCATTTTCATGGAACATGAGAATTAAGTTGAGTGCCAAGTAAGATTAGTTTTATTATTCATGGAAGATAGGCTAAATCTCCATAATATTGCCTTATTTTACATGTGCTAATCAGTGAAAATAGCCATTAAAATATTTTTTTCACACAATTACCTTACAGTTTGCACATATCACAACATTTAAAAGACATTTGCCTCAAGTCAGTATATTCTATCTTGGATAAATAGTAAGGAATGAGTTTTTTGTTGTTTAACCTTGTAGGAGAAAGGTAGTCAACAATAGTAACACGTAGTTACTAATTTTCACTTTATCCTGTTTATATATATATATATTTTTTTCTACAAATATTTATTATTTATTGTGTATTAGGTAGTAAACAAAATAGATTCTTCTGCAGCTTTCCTTTTGATGAGGAAACAGCATGCAGTAACTTCGTAATTTTTTTTTTTTTTTTGAGAGGGCATCTCTCATATTTATTGATCAAATGGTTGTTAACAACAATAAAATTCTGTATAGGGGACTCAATGCACAATCATTAATCAACCCCAAGCCTAATTCTCAACAGTCTCCAATCTTCTGAAGCATAACGAACAAGTTCTTACATGATGAACAAGTTCTGACATAGAGTAAGTTCTTACATGGTGAACAGTGCAAGGGCAGTCATATCACAGAAACTTTCGGTTTTGATCATGAACTATAAACAATGAAGTCAGATATGATTATTCATTTGATTTTTATACTTGATTTATATGTGAATCCCACATTTCTCCCTTATTTTTTTTTTAAATAAAATGCTGAAGTGGTAGGTAGATGCAAGATAAAGGTAGAAAACATAATTTAGTGCTGTAAGAGGGCAAATGTAGATGATCAGGTGTGTGCCTATAGACTAAGTATTAATCCAAGTTAGACCAGGGCAACAAAACATCCACGGATGCAGAAGATTTCTCTCAGAACAAGGGGTGTGAGGTTCTAAGCCTCACCTCTGTTGATCCCCAATGTCTCACCTCATGGCCCCCCTGCGACTGTGCCTGTCTTAGGTTGTTCCTCCCTTGAGGAATCTTACCCGTCTCTGGCTAACCAGTCATCTTCCGGGGCCATACAGGGAAATGTAAAGTTGCTAAGTGAGAGAGAAGCAATATTCTTTGAAAAGGTTAGCTTTTTACTTCTTTGCAGATTTATGCCCTGTGGCTTCTATGCCCAGCATTTGTCTTGAGGTATCTTTACCACTTTATCCTGTTTATATTTTAAAACCTCATTTCTTCAGACTTTTCTACAGGATACCATTAGTGGTGGCCAATCTGGGCATGTCCGAACAACTGGGTTATAAAACTGTATCAGATTCCTGTATGTCTGCTGGTTTTAGCCGAGCAGTAAAAACACACAGGTGAGATTCTTCAGCTACTTCCCCACTAAACTTACTCCTATTCAGTTTTTGAAATTAATTTTTGTATTACACAAGCACAAAATAAAAATAAAATACTGACTGATGACTATATTACTGAAGTAAACCAGACTGTTTTTATTTTCTCCATAATTTTTTCTAGCACTTGTCCATTTATAAAATACAGAAGAGAGGCAAGTGTGGTTGTATATCCTGCATATTTTTACATATTTATTATAAGAATAAGTAGCTAGCCTCAAATTAATAATTTCCTAAAGCAGCAGTTAAGATTAAAGGCATGTAATTAGACCAGATATTAAGTAAAGACAAAAAATGAAGCCTTAATTGAGACTCATACTATAAGCTGCTAAGCTATAATTTTTTTGTGATCATTAAGGGAATAATTAATGTCAGAAATAATAACACTGGTATGATATGACACAAAAGTATAAACTTCCTGATAGTAGGGACTAGATGTTATTTTTGTGTTCCCACAGTGCTTAACAGTGTCTTGAAATTGAATACCACATTTCATTGATTCTAAAATGCTTAGTTTTACATTTACCTCAAATTGGGATGTTCTCCAAACCATGCCTTAGCATTTTTCCTTTGCAGTTTATAAAATAATGTTGCCTCTTTAAATAGATGATGACTTAAATTCAGTAAAATATTTTTGAAATGGACTAACACCCTCTGTCAAGAAAGAAACCTTTCCCCCCCATCTTTCTTCAGTCTTTATCTCTTTTTACTTAATCTTATTTTAGGGCTAGCAATAGAACTCAGGAGGCTAAAAAGTTTGCTAATGTGAAGATAGAAGAACTAGGTTTTCTGATTTGGTTTTACTGTATTCAATTAGGTTGACAAGATTACTGGTCCCTACAAAGCCAGAAAAAAGCATCTTCCATTGCTCCTCAACTACAAATAAGTTTTTCATTTTATCATGAAAACGAGTCTGTGTATTTGCTTGAGGAAATGGTTATTTTTTACAGCCCTGAATTTTTTACAGAAGATGGATCTTTAAAGGAGGTACATAAGATAAATGAAATGTATGCTTCTTTACAAGAGGAATTAAAGGTAAGTTAATATGTCAAACACGTAACGACTACTTCTATAGTTCCTATCAAGTTGGTCACAAATTTTTTAGAGATAACCTTGCATTTGATTAGATTTATATTTTTGTATTAGTTTAGCTTCAGTAATAAGACCTCAATCTCAGTGGCCTACAAAAATAGAAATTTACTCTCACATTATGTCTTGGCTGCAGCTCTGTTTTAAATTGTCATTCTCATTGTACAATCCAGACTGAAGGAGCAGCCCTTATGTCGGACATGCTCTTCTGATGCCAAAGAGAAAAGAGCAGAAAGGTGGTTAAAAATTCATAGCAGCTTAGCACTTTTGCTCAGAGCTGGCATGTTACTTCCACTCACGTTTCATTCGCCAGAGAATGTCATGGCAACAGGCTTTTTTACAGGATTAGCGGGAAGCACTATTTGGGAATGGAACAGTCTTCCACAGTACTAAGCTCAATTTCATTGTGTCAGTTCAGGTCCTTTGGGAAGCAGACATCAAGATGGGATTAGACATACAAAAGAACTGGGCCTAAAAAAGATAAAGGGGGGAGCAAGAGCAGGAAGGGAAACTTTCAGTCCAAGTCTTACACCTGAAAAAGGAGACAGGTAAGGGAGGATATTTGGGTAGGGAGCCTTAGACTGCAGAGCCACAAGAGTTTCAGCTAGGCTGATGGGGAGTCTTTAAGCAAAGTTGACCTACAGGAATGGACTTGAATACCTCCACTGTGCTTAGTATTGGCTAAGAGCTGCTTAAGGGAAGTGTATCCTAAGCACAAACACAGTAGTGGACCCAAAAGGATGGCAGCTGGGGTGTTAATTAACTATGCTTCCTCCAAATAGACATCTGAGTAGTATAATCCATGGCCACCATATTTATCAATATAGCACATAAAGAAAAATGGGGTTAATACTGTGGCACACTACTAATATCCCACACTATTTTTTCAGATGAATGATAATTTAGAAAACTGAATTACACCATTGTAGCATAACTATTTTTACCTTGCTAGTCTCTAGTTATTTTCCCTCATGTATACATGCTTTTACATAGTTGACAGTGTGGAGACAGAAATTTGTGTCATGATTTATATTTGTGTTGCCATATATCATTTTTAATGGCATTGTATTTCATCGAGCAATATATTAGAACTCCTACGATAAAAATACCAACTTGGGTTAAAATAGGGAATGTAGAGCTATATTACAGGAACTGTAGGCAGAAAGCAGCTGAGCTTCAGGAACTAACTGGAGCCAGGAGCTGGAGTGCCATCAACTTTTTCTCCCTTTGGGTCTGCAATTGGTTTCCTTCATAGTATCTACAGATCTGTTTATTCATCCACTGGCTGACCAGACCACGGCCAACCCACAGCTCCTGCATTTAAATCTCTTCTGTTCAAGATACTACGATTTGGCAGTTGGCTAAGTGATTTATCTCTGCTTGGGTCAGCTAGGGTGAAAGCTGGTGGGTTGCTGGTGAACTCATGGCAGGGTGAACAAGTTCATGAGAAATACAGTGAGATACTAAAAAGTATGCACCAAAACTGGCTATATACCATCTTATTACCCATAACTAGAAATTAGTTTACTTTGATTTTATTCTAAGAAACATCTTTTACAAATTTTGTTAAGATATATTTCCAAAATGAAATCACTAAATCAAAGGGTATTAGTACATAAAATGTGACACATAAAGCCAGTCTGCTTTTCAGTAATAGGTTTTAACAGAAATTAAAATTTCATAGGTTTTTTTCATATCAGTAAAACATAGTCACTTTTATTTTTCATTTGTTGTCAGTTTCTTAATGGTAAATGCAGTAAATACGCATGCATTTCAAAGTAGGTAGTATTTTGTTTCAAAGTGGGTTAAACATTTATTTCTGTGTATCATCAAGGAAATAACTGGTATGATAAAGCTATAAATGGGAAGTGAATACATCTGCAGAGCATGTATTATTTAATGCAGTACCATACAATTGCTTATTGTTAAGTTCCTCAAGAAAACAGGGAAATAAAAATTTTAAAAAGGCAAATATTTGACATTATATGCTGTGAAGAATTTTAGTGCACGACTTGGAACTTGATCTATGCCCTCATTTTATTTTGCAGGATATATGCAAACAAGTAGAACACAGTGAGCAAGCAGTAGAGAAACTACTAACAGATGTAAACAGACTGAGACAAGAAATTAAAAAAAGAAAACAAGCACAGATTCAAGCAGCACGTAAGTAAAGTTCACACATTACTACCTTCTGTGCTTTAAAAAAAATTCTCACGGATGTGACCTATGGATGAGCCAGCTGCACTAAATGATGCATTTGTCCACCTTAGCAGTGTTTTATTAATACCTTTAAATCCTCCGGAACAAAGAACATGGTACTGTTAGAGCTATGCTATTCCATTATTAAAAATATGCAACTTTTAATTTTCTCTTAGAATATTGTGCATATAAACTAAAATTAGGGGTTATACACACCATTTTTCTCAATTTAGATAGTTTGAAAGAATTGTTTTAAGTCTTTTATTATCAAATAGATATTACAAAAGCTTTGTAGAACAAATATTTTATGTTGAACTTTTCTTTTTATTTTGCTTAGGAGAGAAGACTGTTGTCCAAAAAGACCCTCAGGAGAACATTTTTCTTTGTCAAGCTTTACAGACATTTTTTCCAGATTGTGACTTTCTTCATTCATGTGTTATCTCCTTGAAAAATAGGCGTATTTCTAAAAGTCGGTGTAATACCAGCCATCACCTCAATGAGGTAGACAACCTGACCTTAATGGTGGAATACACGGACATTCCTGAACCTAGTCCAGCTAGCAATGCGCTGCAAAAGACCAAGCGTAAAGTTTTAGATACAGATGATGGATGGCAAGTAAAGAAGTCACGGCTGTTAGAGATACAAAACAAACCATCTAAAACAGATACTGATAGTAGTAGCCAAGAAAAAACATCCACAACAAGCAGCCCAGAAACAGATGAAGAGATAGAAAAAATGAAAGGTTCTGGTGAATATCCACAGTCACCTACATTTTGATCCTTTTAGGCCAAAAGATTTTTCATTGGCTGAAAGGTAAAGCCAAACATTTCTGTTGTTTTTACTCTGTCCAATGATTTGCAGTTACACACAGTAAGTCCTAGTGCATTTATTTTATTAAGTACTTTTAAAAATACCAGATGCTTAGTCTAAAACTTTTTCTACTTTTACTAAACTGTTGGAAAAGTAAATATTCTTTTAAACTGGTACAGCACTCTTTAGAACTGGAAAAAGAACTAACCTTATCTTCACAATATAAGTCTAAAGTTAGTATGAAAAATTTAATTTTTATCTAACTCATTAACATTCCTTAAGTTATGAAAAATATTACATTTATGGCTAGGGTTATCAGATAAAATGCTGGACACCATACAATGTTATTACTTACATTAAAAAATTACCCATTTTTTAGCTGATAATTGAAATTTAATGGCATATCCTGTGTTTTATTTGCTAAATCTGGCAGTTCTGATATGGTATGACTGTAACACAGCACAAATGTAATCTCTCCCTTCCCTAGTCTACAGTCCTCTATACAATATTGAGTGAATCCAGAATTTGAGTACTGTGCTTGGGATCAGTAGTTGTTCAGCTGAAAAGGCCAGTTAAAATGGGACTTGGAAATGACACATACCCATATGTACATATATATAATGTCCATCACAGAGATTTAATTTTAACATCAGAAGTGTACAGTTGTCAACCATTTATTGTAGGGTCAGGAACTTTTCTGCAAGAATATTGGAATTCCAGTGTAAATTGCAACCATTACATAATCATTACAATTCCGTTTTAGTTTCTTTAAAGTGAAGAATTTAAAGAAACTTGCAAAGTAACTTAAGTACAAAATGCTACTAGGTTTTTTCATTTCATAGCACCCTCCTACTCCCAGTCTTACTAAAGTGTCCTGACCACACCTAATTTGACAACTGTTTTTTAAAGCTAGTTATTTTTTTGCATTTACTTGGTTTTTGTTCCAACAGTAACTTTTTCTTTAATGCTCATATTTCATCAACACAATTACAAATGCAACTGACATAGGTCTGGGAACAAAAGAGCACTCTTGGCAATGCAGAACTCAATAGGTTAGGAGAATCCTGGGCTTCTGTATGATTTTTAAGGATGTAAAGTGCCAGTTTAATTCAGTGAGTTAAGTGGAAGTTGGCTAAGGGAACTCTTACTGTGGTATTTTTGTGTGTGTCTTTTCATAACTTTGAGAACTTCCATTAAGCATATGCATGTTATATGAAGCCTTCATGTTTCACTCACTGGATGAAATGCTGAACGACACAGTTTGTCCGTTGCTGTTCATGATAGAGAAAATTCATAGAATCAAGAACTGTCATCTTTTGTCTCTGTTAACATGCACTGGATACCATGGGGTGCTTACAAAGCCAAAATAAAACTAGAGATGATTTGTACAAATGAGTTTCTGTTGGGATTGTTTTACTGGTTACCTAAGCAGCACTGTGGTGGCATGCAGGGCAGAACGGAAATAGGCTGTCAGTCTGAACCCTAATTTAAAAATAACCACAGACATCACCAGAGCATATAGAACTTGATATGCAACATCAATGATTATTAAATGCAACCAAAACAAATCCACAAAATTGGAATCTGTTGGAAGATGTCAAGAGATGACCTTGAAGCTGGCCCTGGGCAGAGGCTCCTCAATCCTTCCTGTCCTTGGAATATACACTCTGCCTACTGTTTCCACAGTGGGAACTGTGCCAAGGACAAAGCCCTGAGAGAGTAAGATGCTGAGACCGTATGAACTGTGTACATTACTGAACCCAGCTGAGTCCTCTACACAAACTTAAGATTCTGGTGGGTGGGTATGGAGATCTTGTCTTGTGGCCACCTAAGACAAGCCTCATATGTTCCTTTGCTTATTAAAGCTGCCACTTACCAATCTGGAGTAGTCTGCCTCTCTGGTCTTGCTCTTCAGGTGTGGAGCCAGTTTACTAACCAACAGATCAACAGGCTAAACCAGGAACTGCAGAAGCAACAAGCAGTCAACATATGCAAATGTCTTCTGAAGCCTGAGATTTTTCAAAGACTTAATTAAACTTGTCTAAATGGGCCTTCATACAGGTAATTTGCCAACCAACACACTCTAGAGAGGTACAAAAGTATTTAGCTCATTTTATACAGTGATCCATCTTCTTGAAGAAAGAAATCCTAAATTTTCAATCATAGGGAATTTGCTGAGGTCATTAGTACATAGCTGAACTTCCATAATTAAGTTTGATGATCCAACTTTCAACAAAAAGAGAGTCCCTACAGGACACTTTTTTACCAATTACTCTCCATCTTTTGGCAATTAGTTTGTAGCCCTGGAGTAAGAGAAGATGATGTAATTCATTGCCTATGAATCATTTTAAGGACACTACCAATTTCAAGATAAACTAGTCCATGAATAAATGTTAGGTCCTGTGTGACATCACCACTATCCATCCCCATGTACCTCTCTACAAAGCAAAGACCCACTGGGAGGAGGAGGGAAGTAGAAGGCTAGAGCGTAGAGGAAGGTAGGGCATGTTTATATTTGCTAGTTAGAATCTCTTCCTAAGTAATTTCAAGTCCACACCATGTCGTCATGTGTGGTCTATACATTATACAAGCATTCCACTTTCCTGTACCCATATCCCTAAAATCCCATCTATCTGACAGAATCTGGGCCTAAAGTAAAATTCCAATACAAATCATCCTTTCCATATTTAATACCCCAATATCAGTGGTAAGACTGTATGAGCTATTTGGGGACCAAATGTAAGTGGCAATCCCACAATATCAATTCTTTTTAATTCAGGTGAGTAAAATGTAACAAGTTAACATTTTAAATAATTGGTTTTCTTTAATGAACATTTACTGGTATGAAAAGGAAGCCTCACTCCTGAGACACTTTTTCCTTGTAAGATTTCAAATTAAGAATTAAAAACTTAGTATTTCATAGTTTAAGATTTAGCCTATTAATTTTCTACCCAACAGTTATTAAATAAGTCTTATAGTTTGAGTCAGTACAGCACCATACAACCACTTACTGTAAAGTAAGTTTATTGATGATAACCTTTACTCCCGATACTTGATGTTACAAACTTTAGGGTCTTTAAGATATGCAGGATCCTTGTATGTAACTGGCATAAACCCTGTAAAGAAACAATGAAAGTTCTTCACAAAGGATAATGACCAAATTTTGATTAGCCCAATTAAGTTTTTCAGATGCTCTTACCCATTATTTGAGCTCTTTTAATTGCTTTTGTAATTTCTCTTTGTTTCTTCCCACAAAGACCTATAAAAGAAATGCTTTCTTACTCATAAAGAGGGCCAGTATTCAAAATGTATTAACAACTGAAGCATTGGAAACCTCTAAAGAGCCAGACAGTATCTTAGGCTTTGCAGACCATATAGTTTCTGTCATAATTACTCAACTCCACTCACAAAACAGCCATACATAATACATAAACTAAGCTATTTACAAAAACAAGTGGCAGATCAAATTTGGCCTGCAGGCAATAAAATAGGCCTTTAGTTTCAATAGTCTAGGAATGACTATCACATATCCCAACACATCAATGCAGTTTTTAAGCCCAAGTTTGCTATGTGTTGTCAGCTTATAATTAAACCTAAGCATAAGAAGACATGCCAAGTAATAAAGCTTTTGGCCTAAGGAGGCTTTCTCAAAGTATCCTTAGTATCTGGTCTAATAATGATGTATAGTACAACTTGAAAATTTAACAGTAGATATATCTTCATTTAGCTTGCTATAAAATACCTGTTATGTGTCTTCCATAAATGCATCCAGTAAATGGAGAAATAAACTGGGACAAAAGCTGGAGTTTTATTTGGAAAAGAAAAAAAAGTTAATATATTTATTAACCTTGATTGTGTCTATTTCAAAAAAACCTAAAACTTTGAAGTTATATAAGCATTTACTAATAAATTTCAAACTTCATAAAATATGAATTAAAATACTGAACTAATCCTATTAACAGATCATCTTTGAAAATAAAAAAGCTAAAGAAATTACTAAAGTCAACATTTATATACAATGTGTCAAATTAATGAGCATATTCTTTCAGTGCTAAAGCTGTTTCCATAACTTTTCCACGCATACTTTTCTGAAATACTGCTGCTTATAACAAGATCCTAAACATTTCATCGATCTTCATACACCATCACATATCAGATTATAAGGAGGTCTTTAGGAGGTACAAGTACATCAGGCCATTTGCTATAATTTATGTTCTATTAATATGAATTCTTCTTAAGCACTATGCAGTACCAGGCACTGTTTTTGGCACTATGCATTATCCTCCTAATATGCTGCATTTTAAAGTTTCTTAGTTTTTCTCCCACTATAGCAGCTATCACTTTGTACTACAGTCAGTATATTTAACTCCACCATTTTCTCCCCTAAAGTTGCCACTTTTAACTTGCTGAGTGCTAGATAAGAGATAAAATTATATTTGAAGCAGTGATACTGGTGCTGAGACAGAAATCAACTTCACTGGGAGAGTTTTTTTCAAACTCTCAACTCCACCAACTAAGAATCAGTACCATAACGAGCTATTGTAAAGATGTTTGGGGTAGAGAAAAAAGAGGAAGAAACACTGAGCTGAAATGATAGCAAAAGAGGTAGAGCCAAGGGGTTCTTGATGGAATAAAATAGCAATGCCTTATACACAGATGTTAAGATTTAAAATTACGAAGTTGCTAAATGGTTGCCTCTACATAAAGCCTATTATAAAATTGACTTAATTCTCTTTAGTTAGGACTAATAAAGAAGCAAAATCCTAAAACAAAGTATTGTAGTGAAATAAACCAGATCTCACCTGTACATTCTTATAATCTACACGTTTTCCACATAATACACACTTCTTAAGAGGTTCCTTATAAGGATTTTCCATTGTAATGGGCTAAGATAAAGGGGAAAAAATCTCATTATACACTTTAATGTGCTAATTTTGAGTTAAAAAATCTTAAGGTTACCACATTTAAATCTATGCAAAGAATTAGGTGTATCCTTTTTACTCTGAAGAAGAATAAATACAAAAGCTTGGCTTGTAAAAGAAAAATCAAGTGATTCTGAAAAGAATTCACCATTTTAAAGATTTCAGTGAGCTCATACTTACTTTGTACACGTATTTTATTTCTAGTTTGGCTAAGGAGGAACTAAGCCATGGAGGATGATTCTGGGATAAAATACAATCTTTAGAGAAAAAAGAGTTTATAAGGAGGAAAAAATTCAAGTCTACAGTAAGTGATTCTCTCCTCAAATGTTTTGCCCAGACTGCAGTTGACTAAACATTCTTAACTTAGATTTAAATTAAGAGAAACTTACAGTACAACAGATATTATATGTGTCTTAATACAATCCCTAAATCCATCCCTATATTTATCAGATGTTTTGTCACTATTTTTATGTTTATAAAAAGACAGTGCCCTCATGGCTTACTGTAATAAGCTTCTCTGACTACAATTTTGTGGCCCAGCCTGCTTTATAAGTTTGTATCAGCCTTTTTGCTTTTCTATCTTCACTAGTACCTCTAGTGCTTCTGTCACAATGCCTCCCTACTATAATCAGTATAGGCTTGTCTCCACTCAAGAGATTCCTAATCTAGAAATGACTTTGAAGTCATTGAACCCCTAGAGTTGTAAGTGAAAATTCAAATGAATGGGACTGAGTATACCTTTTTCTGAAAGAGCCTGTAGCTTTCTGTATAGTCTCATTGGGATATTTATGACCTAAAAGAAGCTCTAATAATTTCCTTTACTCTCTTAACTATGGTATGAATTAGATGACCAAGATGGATGCTCAGAGGGACTAGAGATCTTTTTTCCAACTCCTCAAACTTTCTTAATCCAACTTACAATCAGCTCATATGTAATAACTATGTTCCTTTTTTACACTGTGCTAAGTGCTTTGTGTGGTCTGATTAGTGTCAAATTATTTTTGTATACAGCAAGAAAACTTCTACTAGTACTTGAAACCCATAAAAATCCCTCTGTGGGTACAAGAAACTGTAATTAATGTCCTAGTATACAACTTGAATTTGACCCCTCATTTTTTAAGACAACTCTCACCCCAAATGTGATGAATATGGGCACAAAGAATTGAATTTGAAATGCGAAAGAGAGCCAAACTACAGGTAAGCTCTATAAAATCCTTTTATTGGATTTTCTGCCATTACTGCACCAATCAAAACTACCTTTTTTAATTTTGAAAGCACATACATTAACTCAAACCCTTAAACTGACAATCCAGGATTAAAATACAATGTTACAGAAGCCATGCTTCTTGCTAGTAATCTAGGAATTCTCATTTCAAAGCTCACTTAAGTGACTACTCTTGAATGAATTATAATTTTCAAACTCAGACTGATTACTATCTTGTTTTGTATTCCAGTTGAACTCTATTCAAATAGCTAATAAGAATTTGGTCGTATTTGCAAATGCAAATATGTGACTACTCATAAATGAATTATAATTTTCAAACTCAGACTGATTACTATATTGTTTTGTACTCCAGTTGAACTCTATTCAAATAGCTAATCAAAGAATTTGGCCATATTTGCAAATACCTTATAAAGAGAAATAAAAAAAATTCTTACCAGGTCCTCATTGCTGGTTACTTGTTTATATTGTGAATAACGTCTCCACAGCACTGCAATTAAACAAACAACAAACCAATTTGTTTTGTTAACTCACCAGCTAAGGAAAGGTTTTGTTTTTATTGAGGCAAGATGAATCAAAGGACACCAGAGAAAAGTTTTACATTCATTATACTCACAACGACTGAATAAAAACTTTTAGATTTGAGTTAGATTGAGACTTAAGACGATTGTGCTTTCCGGGGCTTTGGGGAGAAAACATGTATTTTCCTACCTATAAAATCTTTCACCTGCTCACTTCCTAAAATTTCTTTTCCCTTCACCCCAAGGTTAGAGACAGGTTTTAACGCAAATACGGGAGAAGCAACAGAAAAGCATTGTCATACCCAAGGGAAAGTGAGTAACAGATCACCTACAGAGGGTAGTTATTGGCAGGGAAGATTAAAGTTCAGAAAATAAGACTTGAGGGCGTCATTTCCCAATTTCGCCCTGACGTGGTACCTCAGACACCTGGAATTTGCTGCTGGGTGACTGGAAATGCCCCTTCCCTACCAAGTCTACCCGAGAACTTAAGCAAGTCCCTGCCTCTTTTTGGATAAGCACTCCCATCACACCCTTCGTGTCAGAAAAAAAAAAAAAAAAAAGCACTGGCTATCTAATGCCATCTTCATCTTTACGATACTAGTCACGGCTATCAGAGATTCCTATCATGGAGAATCCCTGTATTGCCAAAACAGACGTCGTTCGCCTAGCAGTGACCACTCCACCGACCTAATTAGGGCTAAAGGAACGGTTGCAATATGACAAAGGCGCATAGGATATAGAGACTTTACCCGCGTGAATCCCGGCCTCTGTGAGGCAGACAGGAGCCGTTACGATGGGCGTCAACGTTTTCCTTCCTAGACGGCAGCAAACAGCAGCCACAGTCGCCATGGCTCCTCACTCCTCCTCTTCCTTTTCTCCAAAGCGTCCTGACAAGTCCCTTCCGGTACTCTTCCCCTGTTGACGCGAGTATTCCATTCAAAGGTTCCGTTGGCGAACGCGGAGAACACAGAGTGGGTGAGGTTTTCAATGCGCCTGTGCAACACTTTTTGGTTCTCGACCTTCCCGCCCCTCAAGCACAGGACACTTATGATTGGACAAGGAGAGGGCGGGCTTCTAACGCTTGTATCTCCGCTTCCGGTCCGACGGCCCTGACAATTGGCTTGTGGTCTTTCTTAAAGGTGCGGAGGTGAATGCAGTTTCTCCGGTTCCTACCCGCGCTGTCCCGCACTCACCGGATCACTGGGGTTTGGCAGCTGGGTCACAGGGCAAGACTTCCGGGCGGGGCTCTCAGCCCTTGCCATGGAGGAAGGTGGTCCCCGCATCCGCCGGCGGGTGTCTGTTCGCAAAAGGAGCCGTCCTAGCATAGGGAACAATTTTGCCGCCGCCACCGCGGCCGAGCTCAAGCCCAGTGATGAGAAGGACCAAGAGGAGGAGGAGGAGGAGAAGGAGGCTGGCAGCCGGCGGCGGCGAACCGCGGATGTGCGACCGGCCGAGGTACAGCGCGATCAGGGCTCTCATTCCGTCGGTGCTTCTTCCTGTTTCCACCGCTTGGGGCGGTGATACCAACCCAGGGCTCCCACTGTGCATGCCCTCTGAAAGAGGGCTGGGAAACCAGCTAGAAGGCACAGAACTTGAAACACCAAAATTTGGGCAGCTCCCTTCCCAACTGCAGGCAATCGACCAGTTACAGACTAGCTTTCATTTGCTTACCTCATCTTTGTTATTGCCGTTAATCCTCACTTGTGAGGTATATATGCGTATTTTTAAATAGATAACGAAATGTAGACCCCAAGACAATTGTTTACGCAGCAAATAAGTGGCATGACTGAGACGAAAACCAGACTTTCAAGTTACTGCCGTTCCTACCGTACTAATAAATTCTACCATTTATTGCAGACCCATTGTGTGCTGGGTATTTTGTTAAGCTATTTAGATTATCTTTTAGAACAGAAACCAAGCCCTGAGAAATTAAGAAACTGCACTTCTGACGTAACTTATTTTTAATCACTTCACTATAGTGTGCTATCTCCAAATTTACATTCAGTAAATACAGTCAGTGTGCAGACTCCCTCTCAGTTACAGATTCTGATGAAGAGAAACTGGAGAGTCCAGTGGTAGAAGCATGGTATGTTTGTTACAGGCCAGTCTCTGTAGATTGGAGTCTGGGAGGAGAAGGGATACTGCTGTTATCAGAAGCGTCCAGTTAGAAAACATCCCAATAGATGCCTATCAGTCTTGCTACCATTTTAAGGATTTAGTACTGGCTTAAGAATTAGTATTTCAGCGTCACCATTCGCTAGGAATGCAATTTAGGCGACTCACTCAACCTCTCTGGGTCTCCATTTCTTCTGTAAAATGAGGACGATAATGTCTCTAAGCCATATGTGATCATATAATTACGTATCGGATACAGCCCAAGACTGAAACTTTTATTCTTAGTGAAGCTACAGTTGGCCATAAATCTTTTTATTTTCTTTCCAGAATAATGACAGTGAAGAGGACATGTTTGGTGACTATGATAGCTTTGCTGAAAACTCTTTTTTAGCTCAAGTTGATGACCTGGAACAAAAATATATACAACTTGCTGAACGTAGAAAACATGATACAGACCTTGCCACTGAAGATCTTTGTTCAGAGCGCATCAGACATACCGAACTCAGCATTACTGCTGTAGACAGCTTGACTGAATTAAAAACAGATGAGCACACAAAGAACCCAAGTGGGCATGATGATGTCTGTATTGAACCTGGAGCTGATCTTTTTTTTGATGTGCCTTCTTCACAGGTTTTATACTTTGAAAATTTGCAGAACTCTTCAAATGATTTAGGCGATCTCTCTTCTAAAGAGAAAGATTGGAGCTCCTTCTCTCACAAGACTGTTAGTGAGAAATTGCTCCATAATAGCATAGAACAACCTCAGCAAGCGGATGATTCTGCCTCTAAGGTCAGAACTAGTTCAGATGTGAATAGGAGAAAAAGTCTTAAAGATCAAATAAAAAGTGCCATGACTGGAAATGCCAAGGCCCAAACACCAATATTTTCTAGGACTAAACAACTCAAAGAAACTCTCCTATCTGAAGAAATTAATGTTGCTAAGAAGACAATTGAGTCATCATCAGATGACCTTGGTCCTTTTTATTCCTTACCCAGCAAAGTGAGAGACCTTTATGTTCAGCTCAAGGGAATTGAAAAATTATATGGTAATGCTTTTTGCTAGAATGAAAAGAAACTGCCATCATTACCATAATAATAGTGCAAATCAACAGAGAGCAGATGTTTCCATGGTCATATTTCTCAACTTAAATCAAAATATCAGTCCTCTCTCAGCTTTCCATTTCTATCCTACTACCAAGCCTCCTTCCCTGCTGTTCATGGCGTACTTCTCAAACCTTTTATCCTGCTGCCTCCATTTCCTCACCTTGAGTAATTCCCAGCCCACTCCAACTTTGGATTCTGTACTCTCACTTAAGGTGCAATGAGTAGGGTGTCTAAACCCTATGGTACTTTTAATTTTTACCTTCCCTGACTTCTCAGTAGCTTACCTGACACAATCTACCAGACCCTTTCTTGACTTGACATTCCACTCCTGTTTCTTTGACAGTCTATCCACTCCCTTGTTTCCTTAGCTGGTGTTTCCTTGACTGGCTCTGTCTTCTCTACCAAAACTTAGTTGCTGAAATTCCTCTAGCCTCTCATATGTCTTGAGTGAAAGAAGTTAATATTAGTGATTATTGACTTATTCATTAAAACTAAATATCTTTAAAGACAGATGAAGTTTAAAGTGCAGAGAGATAGTATTAATAGCAATGTATCTTGTAATGTTTTTTAAAAATCCCAGGTCCTTGCATTTATTTCAAATATGTGTCATTTTAGTTGCTGCCATCCTAAAAGATCAACCTATCAGCCAATCACTTCATAAATATTTTTGAAACTTTTCTGTTAGTATCTTCTGAACCACATGAAAACATGGGTCCTCATCTCAGGGAATAGACAATCAGGTTGGAGAAGTAGGACTGCAGGAAACAAAGTCTAATATAAGACTCTACAAGAGTCTAATAAATTCTAAATTGTGAGGTTCACAGTTTAATAGCTAAAGGTGTGTATTGCCGTTGAAGTAGATGTTAACTTCCCTCTGCTTTCCTCCTAGCACCTTGTTCTTTGTTTAGTGTTCATCTTCTGCCAGAGTGGGTACTCTGAGGACTGGACTCTTAAGTCATCTTTTTCTTACCTAACTAACACTGTGCCTGCTGGGTAGGTTCTCAACTGCTGGGGATTGTCAGCCTAGTTGTGAATGCTGGCCCTGTCACTCAAACACAGGTTTTGCACTCAGAGCCCTAGTTCCTCATGTATTAAAAAGGGATGACAATAATAATTGTTTTTGCAAGTTTTGTTCTGTGTCAGGGCATGCCAAATTAGAGTAATGACTGTCAGTAATTACATTGGCTACTTCTAAAGAAGAATTTCAGTAAGTGACAACTTTTTAAATCTCTTACTTGTAAATCTGGCTTATTGACATGACCAATTTAAAAGATAAATATGTATGCTACTTTTCATTGAGTGAAAGCAGTCTTTCTCAAACTGCAGTTCCTGGACCTCAGCCTCAGCATCACCGTCACCTGGTAACTTGTTGAAATGCGTGTTCTCAGCCTCCGCCCTAGATCTAGAACTTGGCTATCTGCTTTCACAAGCCCTTTAGGAGATTTTGATGTGCCTAAAGTTTGAGAACCGCTAAGCTAGAGACCTTCCCTCTTAGACTGTTACTTTTGCCTTTGTATCATAGAATTACATGCTTAATGTATTTTGTATAAATGTTCAGAACTAAGTTAATGTAACTTCTTTTAGTATCTGAAGATAAATGATGTGCCTAAATATTTGTTATTTTGGTTTTTTTGTACTTTAAAAATCTAAATTGGATAAAATGTGGGCATGGTCAAGTTGTATTTTCACACAAACATCTGCAGTTTGGTAACTAATGGATAATACCAGTATGGAGTATTTTTTATTTTTAGGTATTAAATACTAAATTTAAGTATTTTTAAAATATTTTTAAAGAAAATAGTTACCTGCAAATATTTGGGAGTCACCAAAAAGGCATAATAAATTAAAGCCCTTGGCTATCATCAGATGTGACTATTTTTAATAACTTAGTAATATATCCTATTAGTCGTTTTTTATTTAAGTTGTTTAAAAACAAATGTTATATATTCAAGGCCACCTTTTCTATGCATATATTCTTTTCTAATATCTGTACCTAATTGGGTTCATACTATCCAACACATTTATGATGTCTTTTATTTTTACTTAACTGTCTCCTGAGCATATATATTTCAGTCTACCCCCCATTTTCAAGCTGCAAAAAATTAAATCATAAGATTGTATAAGAATTCATGCAACTTTTACCCCTTGATGGCTCATTACATATAAACAATGCTATGAAGAATATCTTCACATAATCTTTATGTGCTTTTGCTTTTATTTCTACAGTTGCAGAGTCCTAAAAGTAATTCTGGTAGATCAAAGACAATATGCAGTTTTATTTTTCATACCAGTGGATTGCTTTCCAAAAAAGATTGTAGCAGTTTTTGCTCTCATCAGCCATATACAAGAATGCCTATTTGTTCCCATTCTTATCAGCTCTGGTTTTTACCTGTGTTTGGCTTTTTTTTCTTGTTAGTTACTTGTTATTTATTTGCCAACCCATTAGGAAACAGCTGGCATTTTTTCATGTATTCATTAGCCATTTGCATTTCTTCCTGCTGTGAAATACACCTTTTGCCTGTTTTTCTAGTGATAAAATACTAATGCACATTTTGAAGACTTTTGAGGATCCACATTATCAAATTATTCTACAGAGTAGTTTTACTAGTTTTTATATCATGTTTTAGATCTGATGTGATCCTTTTCATGAATTCCACCTTGCTAAGTTGTATAAACCCTAGATATGCCAGTTAATAATCCTCATCTATGTTTTAAAGAGTCTTAAAATTTTAAATGGTACTCAGGCCATTCAAAGTTCAGCTCCCCATGAGAGAGAAAGTTGAGTAGTCTTCCTTGGTTTATGCAAAGCTTCATAGATTTTTTTTCTGTCTATCCCTATTTCTCTGTAAGATAGTGTTTGGGTGAGTGGGGAAGGAAAGCTTCCATAATCTTACAGAACATAAGAGGAAAGCCTTGGAATTCACACAGATCCTTGTGCTGTCCTTTAGCTCCTCTAATGTCCCAGATGACACCTTTTGTCCAGCAGGCCACCGCCTGCCCTTCTGGAATTGGAGACTTACGTCTGTAGCTGCTCCACGGGTGGGCTATAGTTCCTACCCAGCTGACCAAGCCTGGATTGGACTCATCAGCTGTGCACATCACACACTGAGGATTTTTGACATTTAATATTGATGTATAATTATGTTTGTCATGAGAAGACTACTATACAGGGTAGACTTTGATTTTTACTTCTTAGGAAACTTCCTTGAGATTGAGATTACAATAGGGGGAAATAATGCTTCTTTTCTAATTCTGCAGAATGGCAACATACTTGCTTAACATTGAATTCTGTGCAAGAAAGAAAAAATTTAATATATTCCTTGCCAACAAGTGGTGGAAAAACCCTCGTGGCTGAGATTTTAATGCTACAAGAATTGCTTTGCCGGCAGAAAGATGTCTTACTGATCCTACCATATGTGGCAATTGTCCAAGAAAAGGTGTGATTTTTTTTTTAAAAGGTGGTATTTGCTAGTATTTTTACTTTAAGATATAAAAACTATCATAAATCATAACTTTATTGACTGAGAAGAGGAATCTATTAATGAATTATTTTTAGTATGTGCAAAAGCAGTATGGAATACTCAATAAAAATCCTTTTAAATGCCAATTACATTTGAAGAAAGTTTTATTTTTTTCTGAACTGGTGGATTAAACTATTTTTAAATGTTCTATTCACATTTAGCCTGATTTTTCAAACGAACTAATTATTTTATCAAAACAAATTACTTATTCCAATCTTTTTTTACATCAGAGGAAACCATTGAAATTTATTTTCACATTTATTATGTAGTTTAAAAGTTGCATTAATTTTGTAAACAACACATCATGACATTTGTTAGAGATGTGTGTGTGTGTGTGTGTGTATCTGTGACCTTGTTTCTGATTAGTATTAAACACTTTTTGATTTTTTTTAATTCCTGTGAGAATTTAGTAATTCTAGTCCTCAGTTTATTTTAACTAATATTTTAGATTTCAGGTTTGTCAAGTTTTGGTGTAGAACTGGGTTTCTTTGTTGAAGAATATGCTGGAAGCAAAGGAAAATTTCCTCCAATTAAAAGAAGGGAAAAGAAATCACTTTATATTGCCACTATTGAAAAAGGACATAGTCTGGTGAACTCCTTGATTGAAACTGAAAGGATTAGCAGTCTGGGTCTGGTTGTGGTAGATGAGGTTAGTTACTACTTTTATAATTTATCAGCATTTTTATTATACTAACATTTATTATGTAGCTCTGCTTAGTACTCCTATGAGAGTAAATAATTTATTTCAATACAGAGACAATACAGATGGTATTTTATGTATAGTAATCTCAAATTTGCTTTTGTGTCAAATGTTTCTTAAAGGATGATTGTATGTATGTTCAATTTTATGATGGTACTTATGAATTCCAGATGTGTCGTGATGCTGCCTCCATACCTCACTAACTTAAAATACCAGTGAAATAATGCGTATGTACTCCAGTTGCCATATCCAAAATGCTTAAGAGTTACAAAGCGAAATTACTTACTCATTTCAAACAAAAAATATATGCATGTTCTATACAGGCCTTATAAGTGGATGTACTTTTCTCTCTTTTTTTTTTTAAATCTCATAGCTGCACATGATTGGTGAAGGAAGCCGTGGGGCTGTACTGGAAATGACCCTAGCAAAAATTCTCTACACTAGCAGTGAGTATTTCTTCAAATGTGGTCACTAATTGATTTATAATCAAGAGACCTATAAAAGAATTAATTATATCACTAACTAGATTATGTAACTTAGAGTATAGTATGTAAGTTTTCTGCCTTAGTTCTTTATTTCTAAAATAAGCTTATGAATTTTCATTGGAAGAATGAATAAATGAGTAGAATTGTAAAGATAAATGAAATGAACATTTGAGGACATCCCCTATCAACATCGTTATCCTATAGTTACTAGTTATGTGTGCTTAGGCATGTGACTCAAGCTTTCTGTTTCTTCATCTGTAAAATGAGGGTTATTATGGGTACCAACCTGGTGGGATTATTGTGAGGACTGTGGGAGCTAACACAGGCGAAGCACTGAGCAGGGCCTAGCATTAGCGCTCCAAGAGTGCTGCCTCCACCACCATCCGTCGTCACCATACCCATCGGGCAGGATATGTAAGGAGACACTTTAAGGAGCTATTTTGCAGCATCAGATAGCCTTTAAATGTACATGAAATATTTGTTCTAAATGTCTTCTCTGCTATATATTAATATGCTGGTGCAATATTAGTTAAGTCATTGCAATAGCTTATATGGAAAAATTATTAATTATGAAAGTAGAAACTTAAGAACTGTTTTTAAAATTTTGATAGCAATGGTATTTAGGTAGGTTGTAGCACTTTCTAATCATTTTTTCAAGAAATATTTATGGAGTACCTGCTGTATGCCAGACACTGTGTTAAGCACTATGGATATAACAGTGATTAAATGAGTCCTTGCTTTCCTCAGACCTGGATTTTAATGAAAGTGAATAGATAATATGTAGATAAACAGGAAAACATGGTATGTCAGATGGTGACAAGTTCTATGGAAAAATAGAAAGCAGAGAAAGAGGGGAGGGTGATCACCTACTTGTCAAATCCAGTGTACACTGTCTTTATCTTAATTTTTCTTCAGCATTTGATTATCATTCTGTTTTTAGTTTGGGTGCTAAAACTCCATTCTCTCTTGGTTTATCTCCTATCTGTCTGTAAGAGGGATGATGTGTTAACATTGAGAGAGAGCACAGCATGTTTGAGGACAGATTCTGGATTCAAATCCTAGCTCACGTTTAACTCTGTATGTGACCTTGGGCAAGTTATAGAAACTTTGCCTCTGTTTCTTCATGCATCAAAAATGGATGAGAATAGTAGAACTTTCCTCCCTGGACTGCTGTGAAGATGGCATGAGGTAATCTTTGAAGCATCTAGCACAGCACCTGCACATAATGGACGTGTGTTTGCTGTGCTGTATACTTATTTGTCTTTCTATCACCAGTGCTTACACTTCATAGATATTTGAATGAAAGGAATCTTTTTAGTTTTTCTTCTCCTTTGTGATACCTTTCTAAGCATGTTTATTATGTACATTTGTGTTACCAAAAACTCATCTTAGACTCTTCTTTTGTTTCTTACTTCATACAGTTTCTGCTGATTCGCATACATACTCATGACATCAAGTGCGTTCTGTGTGCTGATGGCTCCCAATTTGTATTTCCAGCTTACACCTCTCTTCTGAGTAATTTTTTCTGCCAACTGGACACTCCTACTTGAATATCCTGTGAATAGCTCAGATTCACCACGTCCGAATCTGAATTCCGTGCCACCATTTGCCAGCCAGCCAAGCCAGAATCTCATAGTCTTCACTCTTGCACATCTGTCAACAACCAGATCCTGTCTGGTTTACTTCATAGATGCACTATTAAATTCTCTTCCTCCTGTCCCTCTTTACTGCTAAATACTCAGTTCAATACCTCGTCCTGTCTTACCTAGATCACCACAGAAATCACAAAGTTCTTTGCCTGCAGTCTTGATCACTGCCCTCTCCCCGCCCAAATCGCTCTTCTTCAGTGCAGTTAGAATGATCTTTCCCAAATGCAAATCCAATTAGTGCATTTTACTCTTTGCAATCCTTTAATAGCTTCCCTTTGTTTCTACATAAATGCCACGTTTCTTCGCACAGCCTTTCTTCATTTGGGTGCATGCTCACCTCTTCAGTTTCAAAGTCCACCCTTATGGAGTAGGAAGAGACCACACATATTCCTCTCTCAGATAACATCTTGATAATTTCAAGGCAAAAGACAGCAGAAATAAGTATTTGCTAAGAAGGTTTCTTTGGGTTTTGATTCAATAACTAAGTCAATGGGAAGCAACCATTTTGTACTGCCCAAGAAGTCATGCAGCTTCATGAATTTTACTCCACCTTTTATTGGAAAAGAAGTTAACAACCTGATAGTAGCAAGACCCCATAAGGACTCTTCATGTGGCAAGAGTTTTGAGAACTAGTCAACCCTGGATCCTGCACTGTACATCTGCCTATACCTCTACCTACAGAACATACTGTGATTCTTTATACAGTGGTCCAGGTAATCAGCAACAAGCATATTTATACTCATTATTGCTGTTCAGAAATTTTAAGGAAGATCCTACTTCTCTCCAAGTTTGAAATTTTATGAAACTCTAACTAGTAATTTTCAGAATACCTGAAGGTTTCAGTCTTTGATTGCCAGATTAGCACTCTGGTAATGTGTTTCTATTTGTCTTACATCCTCCCTCCTTCTCCTTCTCAAATCACTCAGAAAGAGTTCAGAATACAAAAGGCTTGCTGAAATTACTATTATGATATATTAACTAACATATTTTCCTCAATACTTTGTATTTTGTTTTAGAAACAACTCAAATTATTGGTATGAGTGCAACATTGAACAATATTGAAGATCTACAAGAGTTCCTTCAAGCAGAATATTATACCAGTCAATTTAGACCAGTATGTACCGAAGGTTTGCACTGTACTGATTTGTTACATATCATCTTACTTAGAAAGAAAAGTAGCAAACATACTATGTTAAAAAATTCTATGGAAGCAACATAACTCCACTATGCTTTTATGCTAGTGCTAATTCTAATAAGAGTTTGTGCATAGAAAATGTTAACTGTGTGGGGTCAGGAATCTTGGCATGGTCACTACTGTATCTGTAGCACTTGGAACATGGACCTTCAATGAATATTGATTGAATGAAATTTTCCAGACCCATTCTATTTTTCTATTTCCTATTCTGCAAGGTAAATTTTTTCATTTGGTCAAAATTTAATGATTTCTGTTTTGAGTTATGTAACTTAAGCAGTTATCTTAAATTTATCTTGAAACTTACAACATTTATCTTAAATGTTGAAGTATTTTCAAATATATATGCTTTGGTAGTTTAATGCTTTTTTAATAAGTTAAGATTTGACATAGATTTAAATTTAACCCCCCATAATAGTATTCCCAAAGGCATGAAGAAAGTAAATAAATGTAATTCTTAGTTACTTGGAAGAATCTTTTAACATAATACTCTGTCTGCAATACTTGTATGCATGTTCTTTGAATAAGTTTTCAGAAAATAATTTTTGAGAATCTTCAAATTTTAATTTGAAATTTGATATTTTTACATTTGTACAAAATATGAGAATTTTCAAGAGATATTTTCTAACCTTGTCAAATTAAATGCTATTCTTTTTTTTTAAATGAGCTTTACTTACAAATTTTTTTTCTACAAATACTTAAAAGTAGTATGGTGGTTTAGAATTAAAACAGATGGTGGTGGCCGAGTGGTTAAGGTGATGGACTAGAATTAAAACTGATGGCTAATAAAACAAAATTTTGTATCTTGAAGAATAACACAAATAACTCCTTAGTGAAAGATAGAGTGTGAACACTTTTCTCATGTACATTCTTCTTGTGACAAATACAGAAGTGTCTGGTTTCCTTTTAGATATGTGACTGTTCAATTCAGAAGTATCTCTTCAAGGATGTTAATCTGTGTTTTGATATAAGGGAAAAAGAGACAAAGAAATGATAGAGAAAAAACTTAAGTAGAAGCATATTTTATATACCTTAGAAAAGCTAAAATTTTTATATAAATGTCTTTACAATATCACAAAATTTAAAACTCTGGAAGGGGGAATATATATAGTATTAATTGCAAATGTCCTTTTAATACAAGGTTGAATTAAAAGAATATCTGAAAATAAACAGTTCAATATATGAAGTTGACAGCAAAGCTGAGAATGGCATGACTTTTTCACGGCTGCTCAATTTTAAGGTAATATTGATAACCCTTGAATGTTAAGTTCACAGTCTTTGTGCCCAAGTGCCCCAGGGCACCACAGAAGTTTCACAGGGGTACCTTGGGTTGGTTTAGATATTTGAGAGAAACAGCTGATGTTTGACCTCTGTCAGACACCATTCAACGACTACTACTCAAGGTAGTTTCCAGTGTCAACATGAGCCATACTGCATTCCTCTCTATGACATCATATCTTTGTGAAGTTGGTGGTTTTTTTTGCAGTTACTATAAACAAATGCCATGTGAAAGTCAATGTGGGACAGGAAATGAGAGTAGCTATGTCCAAACTGATTCTAAAATTTGAAAACTGTGCAGCACCCCATTGTATGCGTATCCCATTAGGGGACTGTTGTGGTTATTTAAGAACAAAATACAAATATTTCATTCAATAATGTTTATTATTTATTCAAACGGCTACTAAATTCTGAGGAAATATATACTTACCAAGTTGTTTAGATCTAACTACCTAATAAAACTTGTTAGATACTTCTTTTTTCCTTGGGGCCCCATGAAGCAAGCAAATGTGAAGACCTCGCCCTTAAATGTGTATTTATTCAGCAGCAACAGGAAAACAAGAAACATTTATATGGACTATGTGGTTCCGATGTTGGTATATGAAAATGGTAATGCCCACTATATTAGTGTTCTATGAAGGATATTAGAAATGGGAGAAAGGGATTTTACAACAGTTTTAGAATTCTAAAAGGTATATTATTCTAAATCTGTATCTTATTAGTTTTCAACAAAAGTCAAAGAAAGTGAGATTTTAAATAACTACACTTTCTCCATGTTCTTTGAGTTCCTTGTGTCTGCTTGATAAATATATTTTTTATTTCTGAAAATATGTTCTAGTATGATTGAATCTATGGTTTTGAAAACTATTAGTAATAGCAAAAGGTATATCTTATTTATGCAGGCCTTTGACTGTTTTTAGGATCAATCTGTGTTCCTCTCTGGGCTTTTTTGTTCTGCATTGGTGGAGAGGGGCATGCAGCGGAGTTATTAATAACATTGACTACTTTCACTTCTTTAATTTAAAATTAAATACACCTAACAAAATCCTAATAACCTAAGAGAAAAGTGGGATTTAACATTTTAATGTTTAATATAGAGTTCATGTTTTAGATGATCAGGTTTATTAAGTGAGAAGTTCAAAATTACAGATGGTTTACCAACCTTCAAAGCACACTGGTAAAATGACAGGTTTTCATAGTTGCTAACTACCTTGTTCCTACATCTTGTGCAGTATTCTGACACTCTGAAAAAGATGGATCCCGATCATTTGGTAGCATTGGTGACAGAAGTTATTCCCAGTTATTCCTGCTTAGTTTTTTGTCCCACTAAGAAGAACTGTGAAAACGTTGCAGAAATGATATGCAAATTTTTAAGCAAGTATGTTAATCTTTTCAAAGTATTCTGTTCTGTTATTTTTATCGTGAATTACAGGTTGTATATTCTGTTTGTTCAACAAACTCTAATTACTTCCTGCACAACATTATATTTAGTTGTTGCACTAGATTTTAAAGGTCTGGATCTTGCAAAAAGTTTGTGAAATTCACCTATGTGAAATAGAAAAAAATTCTAAGGCTACATGTAAGAGAATGCTTACTAATTAGATGATGTTGATTATGAAAACCTAAGGAAACTAAATTATCATTGAGGCATTCTCAGTAAATCATTCCTTTTCTTAAAATAATTTGAGGTAATATAGCACTGGCTGAGTGATGTGGACATTGAGAAAATAACATTTGACTGGGAGACTTAAGGTTTATTAGTTATACCCTTGACTTATTTTGCTTTGTGATGACAATAGTTTATTTGGGTCATAAATGTTGATGGTTAATATTGAAGCCCTTAAAAATTTGGTTCTCCAGAACCCTTAGTTAATGAATTGTAAAGGATACTTGATACTTGCTTAAAGAGATAGGACTTAACACTTTCTTTCTGAAGGAAAATTTCCTCTAAAATAATTTTCCACATTGCTTGCTGCTTTCATAAGCTGAATGCTGAGTGTAGTTTAGCCCCTTGTTTTTGTAGCTGTTGACTAAACTGTTGAGTCATATTAAGAACATACTCTTCAATGTTATTCTGTAATTTACATGTAGACAAAGCAAAATCTAGGGCTAAATGGATTCTGATCTCAGTAGGGTCTTTAACACATGATTTCTTGAGAGTCCTGGGGTACCAGCTAGTATCTAATTATTTGCCTTCTTATAATAATTCACGGGAAGCAGGAGCAGTGGGATCACTAGACTGTGTGTGTCTGTTTAAGTGCAGGGACTGGAGATTTTTCCCAAGTGATTGTCTCAGTTTCAAGGAAAATTATCTTTTTTTTACAGCTGTTACTACTCTTGACTTCTAAGTCAAGAATGGCTTTTAAACACTATTTGCTGACAGCTGCCAAAGCTCTGGTTATGTCACTTTATCTAAAAATGGTATCACAGTGCTTCTTAGCCTAGAATGCAGGCTAACATCTGACTCAACTTACTTTTCCATCCTCACTTCTACTCTTCATTCACCCTGCAGTTATCCAAACCAAATTACTTCTCTTCTTTATTTATGCATTGAACTTTCCACATCATGCTTTCACTGATCATGTTTTACCCTCTCAGGAATGCACTTCCCAACCCCTTCATCACCACCTCTCTATACTGTTCTTCAAGATCCAGCTCAGATCTTAGTTTCTCCCACAAAACCTTCTCCACGTAACCATGTTTTATCTGGTCAATTATAAATAATGTCGCTCTTCTCTAAAATTATATGGAGATTATCCATATTCTCACCCCATTCAAGACTTTGCATGGATGGGTTCATAGTATCCATCCCTTTCAGGACATTGCACATTGGCTGGAAAGAATAACAAGTCTGCTGCCCCTACTCAGTGTTACTTCTAATTCTTATGCTGATGACTCTTGACCACTTTCTTCCCAATTCTTCATTGTTCTTCTTTGTCTCCTTGCCTCCCATTTCTCAACTTCTTATGAAACCACTAGCCTTCTGCAGTTAACGTCAGCCAGAGCTCTGTTCTATCAATGAAGCATACTAAACACAGGGCCATGTGTATTTTATCTTAGACCATATTTGTTATCAGTTTTCAGAAGTTGTTTTTTTATAGTAATTTAGTTGTACTTAGTCTTTCTTTTCTAAAAGGAATTTAAAATAATAGGTATTTCTAGATGCAGAGGTATTGTAAGCTATTACTGAGTCTTCTAAAATGCTAGTGTTAACATATGATACATACAATTTAAAAACATATATGTATCCATCTTTAGAGAAGAAAATTTATGATTTAAAATAGAGCAAATCATCTTAAATAAAGGTATATGTTCTAGTGAGAAAAATTATTGTAACTTCTAAAGCAGAAGTCTAAACCTGGCATTCATGGATTCATACGAAGTACAGGAATGAGCTTCGGCCTATGAACCCTCTGGAATTATATGCCAGGTGTTGTGTTAATGTGAATATTTTTCTTTTTTCCTTAGCTTTAATCAGATTTTCACAGGGTTCTATGATTCACAAAAAGGTTAAGAGAGACTGCCTAATAGTTAATGAAATCAAAATCAGAATCCTAAGAACATTTTATGTACTTATTATCAATAAAAGTAATACTTTTTAAATAAATGAATGTTTATATATCTCTACTAAAATTTAAATGATAGGAACGTTGTCACTATAAGATGGAGGGTTCATATTTCTAACTGACCTTTTTCCTAGGGACTATCTGAAACACAGGGAGGAAGAAAAACTTGAGTTGATTAAGAATTTGAAGAATATCAGCAGTGGCAATCTGTGTCCTATTTTAAAGCACACTGTCCCATTTGGAGTTGCTTATCACCATAGTGGTTTAACAAGTGATGAAAGGAAGCTCCTGGAGGAAGCCTATTCCACGGGAGTTCTCTGCCTTTTCACCTGCACATCCACCCTAGCAGCAGGTGTTAACCTACCAGCACGAAGGTAAGATATAAATAAACATTGACCAGGCTCAAAACTTTTCAACTCCTAACTTGCCAGCAGTTTTATTGTTTTATTGTTTCTCAGTGGTAGGTGAAAATTTATCAAATGTTCTTTCAGCATTTGCTGAGTTGATTGGTTTGTTACCTTTAATATTTTAATGAAAAACAATGCTAGTAGATTTTCTGGCATAAGAATTGCTACTTTCTTTTGTATTCTCTCTATGTGACTTTGGTGTCAGAGTTTATTATCCTAGTTGTGTAGAAACAGTTGCTACGCTTTCCACCAGTTGTATGATCTGAATGAGTTTATTTAACATAGGGTTGAAACCTTGGAACCTTAGAGAACTCATCCATAAAGACTTTTGAGTCCTGTATCTTTTTTTCAAGTAGAACCTTGATTACTTTTTCAGTTGTTACCAAAGCTATAGGCTCTGTAATTTATTTATCTTCTTTATAATTTGTGACTTCAAAATTTGTGACACTTTTTCAAATAAATGGTCAATTTTTATAAATCAGTGAATGTTAAAAAATCTGCAGTTTTGTTAAAAAATCTGCATACATAAAAAATATGCAGTTTTATGTATCTCAATATCACAGTTACTGTGTTATCAGCTCCTCTATTTTCTTACTATTTATGATTTCTCGATTTTTCAATTTCAGAGAGGTGCTAGTCTCCCACTGTAATTATGGAGTTGTCAACTTTTCTTTTTTGGATTTCTAGAAGTTTTTGTTTTGTATTTCAAAACTGTTTGGGTATACAAAGGTTTGCTACAAATATTGCTGAATTATGCCTTTTATTGATATAATAAGTCCTTGTTTTTCTCATTTAGTGATTCTACTTTGAATACTAGAACAACATGATTTTTTGCTAAGAATATCCTTTACCATTCTTTTGTTTTCAACCTGTCACTGATTAAGTTTTCCATTTTTCAGACAATGGGAAGGGAAAAAAGGAAGTCATATGTCCTATTTCTCTTATTTCAATTTTACGCTTAAAATCTTAACAGTTGAAACTAAACATATTTTTCTATCATTTTAGAGGTAATAACTATATCCTCTCCAGAACATAGCAAGAGTCTTAGCATATGTGGGTTCTCCTGCGCTGCCTCACGTAGGCCTCACCTAGAATTTTAGTTCCAGATTTTTTATTTCTTTTCATCTCATAGTCAATAATTGCTTAAACTTACCTGTCAATTATACTTGCTTTTATGTTTACTACTGCCTCTTGTATCCCTCATCTTCCTTCTCTGGTTTATTTTGTATTTTGCCATCCTTGAATAGTTATTTTTTAAATGCCACATTGGGGGCAAAAATTTTTGAGTCTTTGCATAGGCTAAAGATGTCTTTATTTTAGCCTCACACTTTAACACCTTGCTAGGAAAAGAATCACAGATTCAATTTTTTTTTCCTTTGGGGACTTTGTAGTATTGTTCCATGACTGCTACAGGCCAGTGTTCATTTTTGTGTTTGCATAGGTTTGTTTTCCTCTGCAGAAGCTTCTGGACTTTTTAATTTTAAAATTCCATTACAGCGTATAATAATGATTGCAGCTATTACTCTCCATCCCCCATGTCAGAACAGCTTTGAACACATTGTTTTAATAGAAACTCATGACATCTCTGTGAGGGAGGTCATATTTTATTATCCACATTTTATTAAAGGAAAAACTGAGGTGCTGAACAATTAAATAGCTTAACCAACTTCACACCCAACAAATCAGTTTCAAAGCCAAGTTTGAACCTGGGAAATCCAAATCTATAATCCCAACTATCCCAGTTTAGCTACTTTTAATTCATAGGGTTTATCACTTGAATATAAGCTTTCAATCTAAAGTTTCATGCTTTTCTTCAACTTAGAGTAATTTTTTTCAAAATTTCTTTTACTATTTCTTTTCTTTCATTATCTCTGTTCTCTGCCTTTGTAACTTCAGTTAGACAGGGTTGAAGCATTTTAGACTGAGCTTTCATATCAGCTTTTCTTACATATTTTTTCAATCTATATGAGCTGTGTGATTTCTTCAACTTCACTTTCTATGTAACAGAATCAGTTTTTAACTATCTCATTCATCCAGTTCTTCTAATTAATTGTTTTAATGAATTTAACATTTTTCTTATTAATATCCAAGAACCCTCTTCTTTTACTGCTCTTTGTTTATAATAGTCTACTCTTATATTGTGAATATAATACCCTCTAGAATTTTCTGTGGGTACTAATTAGAATTTTTTAAAGTTCTTTTCTGTTCCCTGTGTTACCTGCTTCTGTCAGTATTTATTCTGTGTGTTCTTGTTGCTTTTCTTTTATGTCATCAATTTCCTTCAAGTGCTTGGTAATCTGGACTGTCCATCATGATTATTAAATAAAGTAGTAGGTTGATTAGTATAGGTAAATGACATAGGTTTTCTCTCAGCTTTGAAGAGGAAAGCTGGCTACAGACTTCTGTATACATGAACAGGATTGAAATCACCATGTTTGTAGGTCAAAACAGTTGACTGTTATTTTATATAGTTCACAGTAATATAAATTCATAAATAAATATGCATTTGTTTACGGTACATGGTCAGATTTTTCATTTATGGGGTATAAAATCAAAAATATCTGGAGACTAGGGCTATCTATAGTGGAGTGATCTTAAGTTTTGAGGCTTAAGGTCAAATCATGATTCTGTTAATTACTAATTTTGTGAGTAGAGGTAAGCCACTTAATTTGTGCTTCAGTTAGCCCCTTTGTTTAAATATATATATATGTGTGTGTGTGTGTGTGTGTGTGTATATATATATATAATAAAATTAAAAATAATATTTATTACAAGAGTTTTGTAAGAACTACAAATAATGTACATAAAGAACCTAGAACATCAAATCTTCATAAATAATAGGTACCTATTATTTTGCATTAATACATCCTTAAATTTAATACCACGTAGATATAATGAAATTAAAAAATTTTAAATATGTGCTATTGCTAGATGGAATATCACTTTTAATTGATGTTATCAATTCCATAGAGTTATTTTAAGAGCCCCCTATGTTGGTAAGGACTTTGTAAAGAGGAATCAATATAAACAGATGATTGGCAGAGCTGGCCGTGCTGGAATAGATTCTGCTGGGGAGAGTATCCTTATATTGCAAGAAAAAGACAAGAAACAGGTAACAGTCTGGTTGTTGGCTGGTTGGTTGATCTTCTTTTCTTGGTCTTTGATTTAGCTCCTTCATGAGTTCATCTCTTAAAAGTTAATTATTCATTTCCTTTAAATAATGTTTCTCTTCTATGATTAAGAATTAGAGTTTGAATTAGTTTGATACTTTATATTTCAGGCAAACAATGAAAAATATTTTCCCTATTTAACTTCCATTTTAATGAGGATACTTACTAAAGTTTTACTTTTTTGTCTTTGTATTTTTAACCCCTGCCTTCATAAGATATATGCAATATATAAAGTTTTATACAGAACACTATTTATTTTTTATAATAACACAAAACGTAGTATTGCTTTATCTTTTGTAGGTATTGGAGTTCATAAGCAGACCCTTAGAAAACTGTTACAGTCATCTTATTCAAGAACTTACCAAGGGAATTCAAACTTTATTTCTCTCTTTGATTGGTTTGAAGGTATTTTTTTTAGTATTTTTAAATCTTATTACTGTTGCCTGAGATAGTAGTGGTTAAAAAGTTATGAAAACTGTAAAGTTTGAAAAAAAAGTCAATTTCTAATTGAAAAAGAAGTCTGTGATAAATCTGAATCTGGACTTATATGTGCATTTTTAGTTCTTTGAGTTGTAAAGAATATGAAAGATCAAAAATCATAACTGGGCATCCATTACAAGTAAGAGACAAGTGGATACTGTGGGGCATATAAGGAGCTGTAAAGATATGGGTCCTGATGTGGGATAATCCAGCATCTCTGCCCTTGCAAAAATAAGATTCACCTGTAGTGCTGTGACCATTCTAGGATATTATAACCATTTGTGAGATCTGCTTAGCCTATAACAAGCAGAAAAATTTTTTTAAATACACAACAGGAAAATACTCTTTTTCCTAAAATTAGAAATTAGCTCTCTTTTGTTGGGTTACTTTTTTTTTTTTTCCTTGCTTTTTAAAAAAAATTGATGTATACTTGGCATAAAATATCTGATTAGTTTCAGGTGTATATCATAGTAGGGTTTCTCTTGAGTTAAACTTCTTTTGTACAGTTACTCTTTATTTATTTATTTTATATTATTTTTAAAAGGTGGAATAAAGTTGATACACAATATTATATTGGTTTCGGATGTGCAACAGTGACTTGATAATTACATACATTATTAAATGCTTGCCACAATAAGTGTAGTTCTCCCATTATCATACCAAGATACTATAATATTATTGGTTATATTTCAGTGTTGTAGTTCCATCCTATGTCTAACTTATTTTACAGTTTGTAGTTTGTACTTCTTTATCCCCTTCATCTATTTGATCCATTCCTCAACCCCCCTCTCTATTGTAGCCAACAGTCTGTTGTCAATATTTGTGAGTCTATTTTTTGTTTGTTTTCTTTTTTAGATTCCACATTAAAGTGAAATCATGTGGTATTTGTCTTTCTCTGCCTGGCTTATTTCACTTAGCAGGATACCCTCTAGGTCCATCCATGTTGTTGCAAATGGCAAGACTTCCTTCTTTTTTATGTCTGAGTAATACTCCACTGTGTATATGTACCACATCTTCTTTATCCATTCCTCTTTCAATGGCCACTTTGGTTGCTTCCATATCTTTGCTATTGTAAATAATGCTACAATGAACATAGAGGTACATAAATCTTTTTGAATCAGGGATTTTTGTTTTCTTTGGGTAAATACCCAGAAGTGGAATTGCTGGGTCATATGGTTATTTCTATTTTTAGTTTTCTGACGAATCTCCATGCTGCTTTCCAGAGTGGCTCCACCAGTTTACATTCTCATAACAGTGTAGGTGGGCTCCCTTTTCTCCACATCCTCAACAACACTTGTTATTTCTTGTCTTTTGGATAGTGGCCATTCTGATTGGTGTGAGTTGTTTATCTCATTGTGGTTTTGAGTTGCATTTCCCTGATGATCAGCGATGTGGAGCATCTTTTCATGTGCCTGCTGGCCATCTGTATTTCTTCTTTGGAAAAATGTCTGTTCAGTTCTTCTGCCTATTTTTTAATCAGGTTATTTGCTTTTTGATGTTGAGTTATATGAGTTCTTTATATATTTTGGATATTAACCCCTTGCTGGATATGTCCTTTACATTTATATTCTCCCATACTGTAGCTTGCCTTTTTGTTTTGTTGATGGTTTCCTTTGCTGTGGCAGAAGTTTTTTAGTTTGATGTAGTCCCACTGTTTATTTTTTATTTGTTTCCCTTGCCCAGAGAGATGTATCAGAAAGAAATTTCTCATGCTGATGTTCATGAGAGTCTTGCCTAGTTTCCTTCTGAGAATTTTATGGTTTCATGTCTTACATTTAGGTCTTTAATCCATTTCAAGTTTACTTTTGTGAAGGAGTTAGACAGTAATCCAGCTTCATTCCCTTGAATATAGTTATCCAGTTTTTCCAACACCATGTACTGAAAAGACTGTCTTTTCCCCATTGTTTATTTATGGCTTCTTTGTCACATATTAATTGATTGTATAAGTATTGGTTTATATCTGGGCTCTCTATTCTGTTACATTGATCTGTGGGTCTATTCTTGTGCCAGTACCATACTGTTTTAATCACTGTAGCTTTATAGTGTAGCTTGAAATCTGGGAGCATGATAACCCCAGCTTTGTCTTTCTTTCTCAAGATTTCTTTGGCTGTTTGAGATCTTTTATGGTTCCTTATAAACTTTAGGATTATTTGCTCTAGTTCATTGAAAAGTGCCATGGTATTTTGATAAGGATTGCATTTAATCTGTAAATTGCTTTGGACAGGATGGCCATTTTGACAATGCTAATTCTTTCTTTTCATGAGCTAGATTTCCATTTATTTGTGTCTTTTTCAGTGTCTTTCATCAGTTTCTCATAGTTTTCAGGGCACAGGGCTTTCACTCCCTTGGTAGGTTTATTCCTAGGTATTTTATTCTTTTTAATGCAATTGTAAATGGAGTTATTTTACTGATATCTCTTTCCGCTAGTTTGTTGTTATTATATAGAAATGCAACAGGTTTCTGTATATTGATTTTGTATCCTGAGATTTTGTTGAATACAGTCATTAGTTCTGATAGTTTTTTAGTGGAATCTTTAGTGTTTTCTATAAATAGTATCACGTCATCTGCAAATAGTGACAGTGTAACTACTTCCTTACCAATTTGGATACTTTTTCTTTCTTTTTCTTATCTGACTGCCATGGCTAGGACCTCCAGTACTATGCTGAATAAAAGTGGTGAGAATGGGCATCCTTGTCTTCTTAATCCTGATCTTAGAGGAAAGCTTTGAGCTTTTCGCCATTGAGTATGATGTTAGCTGTGGTTTTGTCATATATGGCATTTATTATAGAGGTATGTTCACTCTATACCCACTTTATTGAGAGTTTTTGTCATGAATGGATGTAGAATTTTGCCAAATGTTTTTCAGCATCTATTGAGATGATCATATGGCTTTTATCCTTCTTTTTGTTAATGTGTTGAATCACATTGATTTGTGGATATTCTACCATCCTTGTATCCCTAGAATAAATCCCACTTTGTTGTGATAAATGATCCTCTTGATATTGGTCTGTTCTTTCTGTTTTTGTAGTGTCTTTGTCTGGTTTTATATTAGAGTAATACTGGCCTTGTAGAATGAGTTTGGAAGTATTCCCTCCTCTTCTGTGTCTTGGAATACTTTAAGAAAGATAGGTATTAGCTCATCTTTAAATGTTTGGTAGAATTTACCCATGAAGCCATCTGGTCCTGGACTTCTGTTTGTTAGGAGTTTTTGGATTACCAGTTCAATTTCATTACTAGCAGTCTGTCTGTTCACATTTTTTGTTTCTTCCTGGGTCAGTCTTGAAGAGTGTACATTTCTAGGAATTTAACCATTCTTATAGATTCTCAAATCTATTGGCATAAAATTTTTCATAGAATTCTCTTATAATTCCTGAATTTTTGTGGTGTCTGCTGTAATTTCTCCTTTTTCATTTCTGATTTTGTTTAGTTGTGTGCAGTCTCTTTTTTTCTTGATAAGTCTATCTAAGGGTTTCTCTACTTTATCTTCTTGAAGAACCAGGTCTTGGTTTCATTGTTTTTTTTTGTTTTGTTTTGTTTTAACTATTGCTTTCTTAGTCTCTAGTTTATTTACTTCTGCTCTGCTCTTTATTATGTCCCTCCTTCTACTAATTTTGGGCTTTGTTCTTCTTTTTCTATTTCCTTTAGTTGTAGGATTAGATTGTTTATTTGAGATTGTTCTTGTTTCTTGATGTAGGCCTGTATTGCTATAAACATCCCTCTTAGAACTGCTTTTGCTGCATCCCACATATTTTAATTTGTTGTGTTCCTGTTTTCATTTGTCTCCATGTATTGTTTGATCTCCTTTTTGATCTGTTCCTTGATACATTTATTATTTAGAAGCATACATGTTTGTGTTTTTTCCAGTGTTTTTCTAATAATTGATTTCTAGTTGCATGCCACTGTGGTCTGAGAATATGCATGATAAAATTTCAGTCTTCTTAAATTTATTCAGACTTGTTTTGTGTCCTAATATGTGATTTATTTTGGAGAACATACCATGCACACTTGAGAAAAATGTGTAGTCTGTTGCTTTTGGCTAGAATGTCCTGAAAATATCTGTTAAGTCCATCTGGGCTAATGTGTCATACAGTGCCTCTCTTTCCTTTTTCTGTTTTTCTGCTGGGATGATTGTCCATTGACGTAAGTGGGGTGTTAAAGTCACCTACTGTAATTGTGTTGCTGTCAGTTTCTCCCTTTAGGTCTGTTAGTATTTGGTTTATATATTTAGGTGCTCCTATGTTGGTACATAGAATGTTTATGATTGTTATATCCTCTCATTGGACTGATCCTTTTATCATCATGTAATGTCCTTCTTTGTCTCTTGTTACATTCTTTGTTTTAAAGTCTATTTTGTCTGTTACATGTATTGCAACTCCAGCTTTCTTTTTCTTTCTTTCTTTTCCTTTCTTCTTTCTTTCTTTCTTTCTTTCTTTCTTTCTTTCTTTCTTTCTTTCTTTCTTTCTTTCTTTCTTTCTTTCTTTCTTTCTTTCTTTCTTTCTATTTATTTATTTTTTCATTTATTTATTTGGTATTGTTGACATACACTTACATGAACAACATTGTGGTAACTAGATTCCCCCCATTATCAAGTCCCCACCACATACCCCATTACAGACACTGTCCATCAGCGTAGTAAGATGCTATAGAATCACTACTTGTCTTCTCTGTGCTATACTGCCTTCTCCATGCCCACCCCCCCGGCATTGTGTGTGCTAATCTTAACGCCCCTTTTTCCCCTTATCTCTCCCTTCCCACCCATCCTCCCCAATCTCTTTCCATTTGGTAACTGTTAGTCCATTCTTGGGTTCTGTGAGTCTGCTGCTGTTTTGTACCTTCAGTTTTTCCTTTGTTCTTATACTCCACAGATGAGTGAAATCATTTGATACTTGTCTTTCTCCACATAACTTATTTCACTGAGCATAATACCCTCTAGCTCCATCCATGTTGTTGCAAATGGTAGGATTTGTTTTCTTCTTATGGCTGAATAATATTCCTTTCTGTACATGTACCACATCTTCTTTATCCATTCATCTACTGTTGGACACTTAGGTTGCTTCCATTTCTTGGCTATTGTAAATAGTGCTGCGATAAACATAGGGATGCATCTGTCTTTTTGAAACTGGGCTGCTGCATTCTTAGGGTAAATTCCTAGGAGTGGAATTCCTGAATCAAATCGTATTTCTGGTTTTAGTTTTTTGAGGAACCTCCATACTGCTTTCCACAAAGGTTGAACCAATTTACATGCCCACTAGCAGTGTAGTAGGGTTCCCCTTTCTCCAACAGTTGCTGTTGTTTGTCTTTTAGATGTTGGCCATCCTAACTGGTGTCCAGCTTTCTTTCTCATCCCTATATGCATGATATGTCTTTTCCATCCCTTCAGTTTCAGTCTATGTGTATCTTTAGATCTGAAGTGAGTCTTTTGTAGGCAGCGAATAAATGGGTCTTGTTTTTTAATCAATTCATTCACCCTATATCTTTTTATTAGCACATTTTAGGCCATTTACATCTAAAGTAGTTCTCAATAAGTATGTAGTATTGGCATTTCGTTAAATGTTTTCTGGTTGTTTTTATTGTTTTTTTTTAATCCTTTCTCTCTTGCTTTCATGTTGTATGTTTTATTACTTTCTTTAGTGTTATGGTTGGGTTCCCTTCTCTTTCTTTTTAGTATATCTATTCTAAGTGTTTGGTTTGTGATTATAGGGTTATTCTTAAGAAATGTTAACATTGTGCCACTGATAAAGATCACAACTCTTTAGTGTAGTATTTAAGAACACTCTCCCATCTTCCCAAATCAATGGTACCCAGGCTGGCCAACTTTTTCCACACAACCTTCTACTCTTCAGGATCTGCAGTCCTCCTCTAGAGCTACAGCACCTAGTCCACTGACTGCTACCCCACATCATGTTAAGTTTTCTCATCTTTCATACTATTTTAAGTACCTGAAACAGCTTATTCCTTCCCTCTTCTTTTCTAAAACCTCTGTCTCCTTCAATACTCAACACTAATTCATTTTCTTCCTTGTAGCCTTTCACTCTTCTAAATTGCCAGAGGATATTATATTATATATCTTTCATCTACAAGGTAATCAAAACTTGTCTCATGATATCTTTTATCAATTGCCTTTTGTATTTCACTGAAACTGTACACTTTCTCAGGGAAGCCTCTCTATGCCTGAATCCAGTCAGTCTGTTGTATGCTTTATAGAACTACATTCCTTTAATAGCACCTGACAGTTTGTGATTTTATTTTTGTTAGTACCTTTATTTTCATTAATTACAGAATCCCAGTGCCTAGCACAATGTCTGGCATGTGGTTGGCATTCAGTAAATACTTGAATTAAGGAGTGGATTGACTTTGGAGTTGGACGTGGGTTAACTTGCAGGTGGGGGCAACAGTGGAGAATCCAGCTTTGCAAAGCTGGGGGGGCCAGAGGCAGAGGCTGGCCAAGATGGTTTAAATCACTGTGTCTTAAAGTTTTCCAGAGGAGCAGAAAGATAACATGATGGTAGCTAGAAGGATCATGTAAAGGTTTCTATTCTTTTTTATCCCTCGTGTTAACTGTAATTAACCAAGTAGGAAACAATATAGAAACTAAGTATGCTGATAATCTGGAAACTGAGTATCAATTCTTGAATATCTTAAAAGTGCAATTCTAGCCTAATTGAATACTATATTAGAAATGATTTTGATTAATAGGAGGAGAAGCACTAGGAAATGTCTGTGCTCCATAATGTTTTGTCATCCTTTTATTGGTTTGATCTGAAATAACTACTTAAGTTTTCCAGTTGAAATATCATCACCGTTTTAAGAGAAAGAAATATACTTATTGATTGACTATATCTTACTATAACATGCTGATTTCAATAAAATTGGCTAATATAAAGTTATTCAAATTCAGAGTCAACTCTACATCTGAACAGCAAATGGAGAGTCAAGTATTACAATTGCCATTATAAGTTCTAAGTAGGAAATAAGGGGAGAGAAAAAGGCAACAAAAGAACAGGGAAAGATGGGACTAAAAGACAAAAAGAGGTAGAAAACTGCTGTTTACTTTTAGGAAGTACATCAGGGAGGTGGAGACTTTCAGTGTGTTTTGTTTTGTTTGTTTTTAATACAGTTTTTAGGGCTAAAAAATTATTTCATGGGTGGCTGGAGAGAGGTAAGGGATGATTTCTGAAGGAGGCTGAGTGGGAATTAGTGATAATTGGTTGGGGAGTAAACAGTGCTTGCAGCTTTGGGGATATATTGTCAATTATTCAAAAACCTCAGGAGTTTTTGAATGAAAAGTATGCTGATTTCATAAAAAGTATGAATTTGATAACTATCTTCTTTAAATTGTTTTTTCTTGCTAATTAAAGGGCCATTATAAAATTACCCTTATATATACAAGTATGTAAAGTTTATACTAATTTTTTATTTCAATAACTTTGAGGTATGGAAATGAGTCATCACCTTGATTAATGTACTTTCAAAATGATGTTTAAATTAAGAAAAATGCTCTAATGATGTCCTGAATTGTTTCAGATTACAACAAATATTGGTGACATATATCACTTCATGAATGGTACGTTTTTTGGTGTTCAGCAAAAGATTTTGTTGAAAGAAAAAAGTCTCTGGGAAATAATTATTGACTCCCTTAGATACCTGACAGAAAAAGGACTCCTACAAAAAGATGCTTTTGTAATGGAAAAGGATCTTCTACAGAAAGACACTATTTATAAGTCTGAAGAAGAGTTCCAATGTACTTTTCGTATTACAAAGTTGGGACGAGCTTCTTTTAAGGGTAAGAGTTTATCTAAATCTTATTATTAATCTGACGAAGTGCACTGGAAAAAGTAGAAATTAAATTATTTTACTTTAACTTTATTTTACTTCATTCGTAACTTCCTATAATAACATTATTCTTACAAACTGTTAAACTGCTTCAATTTAAAAAGTTGGAAAGTGCTTTGAATTACAAGTAATTTAGAATACTGCAGAAGTATATAGACAATGGCCATCCCTCCAGCGTGCTCCCTCCCCCAGCAAGCATGCAAACCTGAATATCCTGCCAAGGACAGTTTGTTTTATGTCTTCCCAGAAGTTTTCTGTACATTTCAGTGCATATGCATGTATACAGGTTTAAGATGTTTTAGGCTTTTAATTGTAAATATATATAACTTTAAATATAAATAATCATTTATATTGTTCTGGAACTTGCTTTTTTTGCTTAATGTAATAGAGATTGGTCCATGACAGTGAATAGTTTCTTTCTTAATTGATATATCATAATTTACTTAATAAACAATAATACATGTCTTTTGTTTAAATATACCTTTAGAACTCGAATTATGTAAAGGAAAACCATATACTTCTGTCCCATTTCTACTCTCCTAGGGGCTTCCACTATTAACAATTTTATATATATATATATATATATATATATATATATGTGTGTGTGTGTGTGTGTGTGTGTACCCTTCCAAATATTTTTATGTGTGTACATATATTTATATACACATACATATATGCATATGTAAATAGTCATTTAATGGAATCAGTGTATTTTTTGACAGCTTGCTTTTCTCACTTAAAAATATCATGAGCTTCTTAACATGTCAGTCCCTTTAAATCTACCTCATTTTTCTTTTGATATGATTGTAATCTATAATAGAGATACCTTCATTTATGGAACTATTCCTCTGTTGATGGACATTTGCACTATTTCTGATTCTTCTCAATTATAAACAAGGTTGCATGGGCACCTCTATTCATGTACTGTGGGGTATCTATGGAAATATTTGTCTGGGTTAGATTTTCAAAAAGAGTCATCAAGTCAGAAGGTATGTACTTATTACATGTTGATGGATACTATCATTATCAAAATGACCCAAAATAGTTGTTCTAAGTTATATAATACATTTTGGTGACTTCTAAACAAGACTTTCTTTAAAATAACCTCTTTACCCCTTTGGTAATTATGAAAGATGAAATATTTGTATCTTTCCTTTAGGAACTATAGATCTGGCTTATTGTGACATTCTCTACAGAGACTTGAAGAAAGGTCTTGAGGGACTTGTGCTTGAAAGCTTTCTTCATCTGATTTACTTAACAACTCCCTATGAAATGGCTTCTCACTGTCACCCTGATTGGATGATATACTTCAGGCAGGTGAGAATATAAGACTCTTCAATACAGGCTACTTAGTTTATTGATAATGATGTGACTTTTGTCAAGTGATTATTTACTTTTTTTTCTCTGTTAAAACATATTTGAAATTGGGTCCTTTGTCTTTAAGTTTTTAAAATAGTAATATGGCAACAGCATTTTTGGTTTGCTTAACTTAAAGGTTACTTTTCTGTTAAATATAAACATGTTCATTATCAAAAAAATAAGGAAAGGTGCAGAAAAGAAAAAAGGGATCATGCCTGGTCCCCTTCCCCCAACAATAGTTACTCTTAGGATTGGTGACCACTACATTTTATAATACCAAGAATATAAAGAAAACCAGGGTCTCTGATGATTGAGAGTTTAGTTACATGAAAACTCTTATCAGAACCAAGCATGATGACCAAACCCAGTGACATCAGTTCCTGAGGAGGAATATCCATTTTATCACCAGTAACAAGGTGTGACTGCCTTACCTGTTACCAAGCTAGGTGTAGAGTAGTCTTCTTTGATTTTACTGTGAAGAGGATAGATGTATAAATACACACAAGGTAGAAGCAGCATACAGCTTTTAATTGCAGGAAACTTTTTAATGTTGCATTTTTTTGTAGTTGTAAATTTTTTTAAGTGATACTATATAATGCAGTTATTTTCAAAAGCTTTCCCTCTTCCCCCTTCCCAGGCATCTCCAGTATTAAACATGATCTCATAGTCCATGGAAACCATAGCCATGGTCACAGTTCTTGTGACCATGTATTTAAATAACTCCACTAAAGTATCTTATATTTTAATAATATATATTTTAAGCTTGCAATATTTGTAAATAAAATTTGTAAATCATGAAAATGTGATATCACTGGATTTGTTTCAAATGGCAAATTTTTTTACAGTCACAATTTTATTTTTCTATATGTTTACTCATTTCCATATAGTTTAACCAGCTCAGTCCAGCAGAACAAAATGTAGTTTCTCTTCTCGGAGTCTCTGAAAACTTTATCGGGAAGAAAGCATCAGGTCAAGCTATCAAGAAGGTACTTTAATCTTCTTTTCCTTCCTAAATAAGTTCGTTTAACAAAATGAATGCTGTTGTGTCATCTTTTTTGCTGACTTGATCTTTTTGTTTCACATATTGTTAAATTAATGTAATTCCCATATTACTATTCAGAATATCAGAGGACCAGAAATTTAAGCATTCTTAAAAAGTAGTATTTATTTCTGGATGGTGTGATAGCCTTTTTTTTGGTACCTTTCTTATTTCTGAAATTTTCTGTCATGTACATGTAGGCTTTTAACATAGGGAAAGGAAAGCTTACTCATCAATTTTTCTTAGGCTTATAAAAATTGTAAAATATTTCTAAAATGTTTTCACAATACTATATAATCCTGAAATAAGTTCAGTTCATGGGAGAAAAAATGTATTTTCCAGGAACTCTTTTTTTGTGTGTGTGTGTAGATAATTATTTTTTATTGAAGGGTAGTTGACACACAGTATTACATTACATTAGTTTCAGGTGTACAACACAGTGATTCAACATTTATATACATGATAATTCTAGGTACCAGGTATCACCATACCAAGTTGTTACCATAGTTAGACTATATTCCTTATGCTATATATTACATCCTGGTTACTTATTTATTTTACAATTGGAAGTGTGTACTTTTTTTTTTTGTTGTTGTTGTTGTTGTGAGGGCATCTCTCATATTTATTGATCAAATGGTTGTTAACAACAATAAAATTCTGTATAGGGGAGTCAATGCTCAATGCACAATCATTAATCCACCCCAAGCCTAATTTTCGTCAGTCTCCAATCTTCTGAAGCATAACGAACAAGTTCTTACATAGAGAACAAATTCTTACATATTGAATGTTACATGGTGAGCAGTACAAGGGCACTAACTGGTGCCCTTCATCACAGGAACTTTTGGTTTTGCTCATGCATTATGAACTATAAACAGTTCAAATATGAATACTCATTTGATTTTTATACTTGATTTATATGTGGATACCACATGTCTCTCTTTATTATTATTATTTTTAATAAAATGCTGAAGTGGTAGGTAGATACAAGATAAAGGTAGAAAACATAGTTTAGTGTTGTAAGAGAGCAAATGTAGATGATCAGGTGTGTGTCTGTAGACTATATGTTAATCCAAGCTAGACAAGGGCAACAAAACATCCACGGATGCAGAAGATTTCTCTCAGAACAGGGGGGGTGAGGTTCTAAGCCTCACCTCTGTTGATCCCCAATTTCTCACCTGATGGCCCCCCTGCGACTGTGCCTGTCTTAGGTTGTTCCTCCCTTGAGGAATCTTACCCGTCTCTGGCTAACCAGTCATCTTCCGGGGCCATACAGGGAAATGTGAAGTTGGTAAGTGAGAGAGAAGCCTTATTGTTTGAAAAGGTTAGCTTTTTACTTCTTTGCATATTTATGGCCTGTGGCTTCTATGCCCAGCATTTGTCTTGAGGTATCTTTACCACTTGGAAGAATTATGATACTCGGTAAATTCGATATGAGGCACGAATTCTATTTAAGGGTTATAATTAGGAAGGAAGAAGAAAAGCTATAGAAGTAGCAGGTGGAAGAAAACATGGGAAGATTTGATTATTTCTTTGGCATATCTTCTTGTAGAGTAACTTCAGCATATATAGGTTCTAAGCTACTACTTAAATTGTGCACACACATTAACATAATAGGAGTATAGTTACATAACCAAAGCATATCTGTAATTACCAGCCATCTCCAGTGAAACCAAGAAAAACAGTTAGGCACCTTAGGCATTTGTGAAAACTTATCTATGATGTGGTGGATATTGTCCAACTGAACTTCAACAGTCTGAGAGAAATCAGACAAATTAAAACAACCCATTCCTGGGGAATGTTCACATCCCTTGTGTTCTTTTAACAGTAAATAGTCTGTAGTTGTAAGATTTTGGAGCGCTACAATTTGCACTTCTCCTAATTCTTGGTTGAGTTCCAACAGTATAGATCCAGTCAAATTTGTTGTTTTACTGTATGCACAGGCCAGCTTAGATATCTCCTTCATTCCCATGGCAAGTCCAGGAGCTGGTGGGATGAGTGCATCTACACCTGTAGCAGTGAGTTGATCTTTGTTGGGGTTTTTTGATGATCATCTTCTGGCATGAGTCTTCCAGAGAGTGCTGATGTTGGAAGTTCTTTTTCATATCGTATCTTAGTTCATTTTCGGGGTAGCCCAATTTGGCTTTGATCCTCTGTATAAACACAAACAGACCCTTTGCCTACACTTTCATATGCCCTTTATACCCTTGTGTACAACTCATTGGAGGTCTCCACACAGGAACTGCCTTTTTTTTTTTTTGGTGTCATTAATCTACACTTACATGACGAATATTATGTTTACTACGCTCTCCCCTATATGAGGTCCCCCCTATAAACCCCTTTACAGTCACTGTCCATCAGCATAGCAAATGTTGTAGAATCACTACTTGCCTTCTCTGTGTTGTACAGCCCTCCCCTTTCTCCCACCCCCACCATGCATGCTAATCTTAATACCCCCCTTCTTCTCCCCCCCCCTTATCCCTCCCTACCCACCCATCCACCCCAGTCCCTTTCCCTTTGGCACCTGTTAGTCCATTCTTGAGTTCTGTGATTCTGCTGCTGTTTTGTCCTTCAGTTTTTCCTTTGTTCTTACATTCCACAGATGAGTGAAATCATTTGGTATTTCTCTTCCTCCGCTTGGCTTGTTTCACTGAGCATAATACCCTCCAGCTCCATCCATGTTGCTGCAAATGATTGGATTTGCCCTTTTCTTATGGCTGAGTAGTATTCCATTGTGTATATGTACCACTTCTTCTTTATCCATTCATCTATCGATGGATATTTAGGTTACTTCCAATTCTTGGCTATTGTAAATAGTGCTGCGATAAAAATAGGGGTGCATTGGTCTTTCTCATACTTGATTGCTGCATTCTTAGGGTAAATTCCTAGGAGTGCAATTCCTGGGTCAAATGGTAAGTCTGTTTTGCGCATTTTGATGTACCTCCATACTGCTTTCCACAATGGTTGAACTAATTTACATTCCCACCAGCAGTGTAGGAGGGTTCCCCTTTCTCCACAGCCTCGCCAACATTTGTTGTTGTTTGTCTTTTGGATGGCAGCCATCCTTACTGGTGTGAGGTGATACCTCATTGTAGTTTTAATTTGCATTTCTCTGATAATTAGTGATGTGGAGCATCTTTTCATGTGTCTGTTGGCCATCTGTATTTCTTTTTTGGAGAACTGTCTGTTCAGTTCCTCTGCCCATTTTTTAATTGGGTTATTTGTTTTTTGTTTGTTGAGGCGTGTGAGATCTTTATATATTCTGGACGTCAAGCCTTTATCAGATGTGTCATTTTCAAATATATTCTCCCATACTGTAGGGATCCTTTTTGTTCTATTGATGGTGTCTTTTGCTGTACAGAAGCTTTTCAGCTTAATATAGTCCCACTTACTCATTTTTGCTGTTGTTTTCCTTGCCCGGGGAGATATGTTCAAGAAGAGGTCACTCATGTTTATGTCTAAGAGGTTTTTGCCTATGTTTTCTTCCAAGAGTTTAATGGTTTCATGACTTACATTCAGGTCTTTGATCCATTTTGAGTTTACTTTTGTATATGGGGTTAGACAATGGTCCAGTTTCATTCTCCTACATGTAGCTGTCCAGTTTTGCCAGCACCACCTGTTGAAGAGACTGTCATTTCGCCATTGTATGTCCATGGCTCCTTTATCAAATATTAATTGACCATATATGTCTGGGTTAATGTCTGGATTCTCTAGTCTGTTCCATTGGTCTGTGGCTCTGCTCTTGTGCCAGTACCAAATTGTCTTGATTACTATGGCTTTATACTAGAGCTTGAAGTTGGGGAGTGAGATCACCCCTAGTTTGTTCTTCTTTCTCAGGATTGCTTTGGCTATTTGGGGTTTTTGGTGTTTCCATATGAATTTTTGAATTATTTGTTCTAGTTCATTGAAGAATGTTGCTGGTAGTTTCATAGGGATTGCATCAAATCTGTATATTGCTTTTGGCAGGATGGCCATTTTGATGATATTAATTCTTCCTAGCCACGAGCATGGGATGAGTTTCCATCTGTTAGTGTCCCCTTTAATTTCTCTTAAGAGTGACTTGTAGTTTTCAGAGTATAAGTCTTTCACTTCTTTGGTTAGGTTTATTCCTAGGTATTTTATTTTTTTTGATGCAATTGTGAATGGAATTGTTTTCCTGATTTCTCTTTCTATTGGTTCATTGCTAGTGTATAGGAAAGCCACAGATTTCTGTGTGTTGATTTTGCATCCTGCAACTTTGCTGTATTCCGATATCAGTTCTAGTAGTTTTGGGGTGGAGTCTTTAGGGTTTTTTATGTACAGTGTCATGTCATCTGCAAACAGTGACAGTTTAACTTCTTCTTTACCAATCTGGATTCCTTGTATTTCTTTGTTTTGTCTGATTGCCGTGGCTAGGACCTCCAGTACTATGTTAAATAACAGTGGGGAGAGTGGGCATCCCTGTCTAGTTCCCGATCTCAGAGGAAATGCTTTCAGCTTCTCGCTGTTCAATATAATGTTGGCTGTGGGTTTATCATAGATGGCCTTTATTATGTTGAGGTACTTGCCCTCTATTCCCATTTTGCTGAGAGTTTTTATCATGAATGGATGTTGAACTTTGTCAAATGCTTTTTCAGCATCTATGGAGATGATCATGTGGTTTTTGTCTTTCTTTTTGTTGATGTGGTGGATGATGTTGATGGACTTTCGAATGTTGTACCATCCTTGCATCCCTGGGATGAATCCCACTTGGTCATCATGTATGATCCTTTTGATGTATTTTTGAATTCGGTTTGCTAATATTTTGTTGAGTATTTTTGCATCTATGTTCATCAGGGATATTGGTCTGTAGTTTTCTTTTTTGGTGGGGTCTTTGCCTGGTTTTGGTATTAGGGTGATGTTAGCTTCATAGAATGAGTTTGGGAGTATCCCTTCCTCCTCTGTTTTTTGGAAAACTCTAAGGAGAATGGGTATTATGTCTTCCCTGTATGTCTGATAAAATTCCGAGGTAAATCCATCTGGCCCGGGGGTTTTGTTCTTTGGTAGTTTTTTGATTACCGCTTCAATTTCTTTTCTGGTAATTGGTCTGTTTAGATTTTCTGTTTCTTTCTGGGTCAGTCTTGGAAGGTTGTATTTTTCTAGGAAGTTGTCCATTTCTCCTAGGTTTCCCAGCTTGTTAGCATATAGGTTTTCATAGTATTCTCTAATAATTCTTTGTATTTCTGTGGGGTCCATCGTGATTTTTCCTTTCTCGTTTCTGATACTGTTGATTTGTGTTGACTCTCTTTTCCTCTTAATAAGTCTGGCTAGTGGCTTATCTATTTTGTTTATTTTCTTGAAGAACCAGCTCTTGGTTTCATTGATTTTTGCTATTGTTTTATTCTTCTCAATTTTATTTATTTCTTCTCTGATCTTTATTATGTCCCTCCTTCTGCTGACCTTAGGTCTCATTTGTTCTTCTTTTTCCAATTTCAATAATTGTGACATTAGACCATTCATTTGGGATTGTTATTCCTTTTTTAAATATGCTTGGATTGCTATATACTTTCCTCTTAAGACTTCTTTTGCTGTGTCCCACAGAAGTTGGGGCTTAGTGTTGTTGTTGTCATTTGTTTCCATATATTGCTGGATCTCCATTTTGATTTGGTCATTGATCCATTGATTATTTAGGAGCGTGTTGTTAAGCCTCCATGTGTTTGTGAGCCTTTTTGCTTTCTTTGTACGGTTTATTTCTAGTTTTTTGCCTTTGTGGTCTGAAAAGTTGGTTGGTAGGATTTCAATCTTTTGGAATTTACTGAGGCTCTTTTTGTGGCCTAGTATGTGGTCTATTCTGGAGAATGTTCCATGTGCACTTGAGAAGAATGTATATTCTGTTGCTTTTGGATGTAGAGTTCTATAGATGTCTATTAGGTCCATCTGCTCTACTGTGTTGTTCAGTGCTTCTGTGTCCTTACAAATTTTCTGCCCGGTGGATCTATCCTTTGGGGTGAGTGGTGTGTTGAAGTCTACTAGAATGAATGCATTGCAGTCTATTTCCCCCTTTAGTTCTGTTAGTATTTGTTTCACATATGCTGGGGCTCCTGTGTTGGGTGCATATATATTTAGAATGGTTATATCCTCCTGTTTGACTGAGCCCTTTATCATTATGTAGTGTCCTTCTTTATCACTTGTTACTTTCTTTGTTTTGAAGTCTATTTTGTCTGATATTAGTACTGCAACCCTGCTTTCTTCTCGCTGTTGTTTGCCTGAAATATGTTTTTCCATCCCTTGACTTTTAGTCTGTACATGTCTTTGGGTTTGAGGTGAGTTTCTTATAAGCAGCATATAGATGGGTCTTGCTTTTTTATCCATTCTATTACTCTGTGTCTTTTGATTGGTGCATTCAGTCCATTAACATTTAGGGTGACTATTGAAAGATATGTACTTATTGCCATTGCAGGCTTTAAATTCGTGGTTACCAAAGGTTCAAGGTTAGCCTCTTTAGTATCTTACTGCCTAACTTAGCCCACTTATTGAGCTGTTATATACACTGTCTGGAGATTCTTTTCTTCTCTCCCTTCTTGTTCCTCCTCCTCGATTCTTCATATGTTGGGTGTTTTGTTCTGTGCTCTTTCTAGGAGTGCTCCCATCTAGAGCAGTCCCTGTAAGATGTTCTGTAGAGGTGGTTTGTGGGAAGCAAATTCCCTCAGCTTTTGTTTGTCTGGGAATTGTTTAATCCCACCATCATATTTGAATGATAGTCGTGCTGGATACAGTATCCTTGGTTCAATGCCCTTCTGTTTTATTGCATTTAATATATCATGCCATTCTCTTCTGGCCTGTGGGGTTTCTGTTGAGAAGTCTGATGTTAGCCTGATGGGTTTTCCTTTATAGGTGACCTTTTTCTCTCTAGCTGCCTTTAAAACTCTTTCCTTGTCCTTGATCTTTGCCATTTTAATTATTATGTGTCTTGCTGTTGTCCTCCTTGGATCGTTTCTGTTGGGGGTTCTGTGTATTTCCGTGGTCTGTTCGATTATTTCCTCCCCCAGTTTGGGGAAGTTTTCAGCAATTATTTCTTCCAAGATACTTTCCATCCCTTTTCCTCTCTCTTCTTCTTCTGGGACCCCTATAATACGGATATTGTTCCTTTTGGATTGGTCATACAGTTCTCTTAACATTGTTTCATTCCTGCAGATCCTTTTATCTCTATGTCAGCTTCTATGCGTTCCTGTTCTCTGGTTTCAATTCCATCAATGGCCTCTTGCATCCTATCCATTCTGCTTATAAACCCTTCCAGAGTTTGTTTCATTTCTGTAATCTCCTTTCTGGCGTCTGTGATCTCCCTCCGGACTTCATCCCATATCTCTCGCGTATTTCTCTGCATCTCTGTCAGCATGTTTATGATTCTCATTTTGAATTCTTTGTCAGGAAGACTGGTTAGGTCTGTCTCCTTCTCTGGTGTTGTCTCTGTGATCTTTGTCTGCCTGTAGCTTTGCCTTTTCATGGTGATAGGAATAGTTTGCAGAGCTGGGACGAGTGACAGCTGGAAGAACTTCCCTTCTTGTTGGTTTGTGGCCCTCCTCTCCTAGGAGAACAGCGACCTCTAGTGGCTTGTGCTTGGTAGCTGCGCGCAGACAGGGCTTCTGCTTCCTGCCCGGCTGCTATGGAGTTTATCTCCGCTGTTGCTGTGGGCGTGGCCTGGCTCGGGCAGCTGCTCCAAAATGGTGGATTCCCGTTGGAGAGGGAGTGGCCTGGAGGCTGTTTATCTCTGTAAGGGGCCTCCGAGCTCCCTGCAGCCCAGGGGATTAGGGTGCCCAGAGATCCCTGGATTATCTACGTCTGGATTAAGTGTCCCGCCCTGCCCCTTTAAAACTTCCAAAAAGCACCAGCCAAAACAGAACAACCACAAAAGAAAAAAAATTTGTAAAATTAAATAAATAAAATAAAATAAAAAATGGCCGCTCGTTTTTCTTTATTCTCCGGCGCCAGCCTCAGGCATCTGCTCACCAGTCTTGCTGCCCTGTTTCCCTAGTATTGGGGTCCCTATCCCTTTAAGACTTCCAAAAAGCACTCGCCAAAACAAAAGAGCAAAAAAAAAAAAAAAAAAAAATGGCCACTCGCTTTTCTTATGTCCTCCGGTACCTGCTCACTGTTCTTGCTGCCTTGTTTCCCTAGTATCCAGGGCCCCTCATGCACGCACTGTGTCTGCACTCTGGCCTTGATGGCTGGGGCTGGGTGTTCAGCAGTCCTGGGCTCCGTCTCCCTCCAGCTCTGCCTATTCTTCTCCCACCGGGAGCTGGGGGGAGGGGCGCTCGGATCCCGCCGCGCTGGTGCTTGTATCTTACCCCCTTTACGAGGCACTGGGTTCTCGCAGGTGTGGATGTGGTCTGGATGGTGTCCTGTGTCTTCTGGTCTTTATTCTGGGAAGAGTTGTCTTTGTTATATTTTCATAGATATATGTGGTTTTGGGAGGAGATTTCTGCTGCTCTACTCACGCTGCCATCTTGGCTCCAATCTTCCAGGAACTTTTTATTAAGCATTCTATTTGGTATCAGGGATTCTGAGACAGGACAAGTTTTGGGTTTTTGTCATTGTGTTTTGCTGTCTTCAAATAACTCCTAGTTCTGGTACTTAGATTACATAAAGCATTTAAAAGGTTAGAGTATGTAAGCTAATACTCCTTTGGGTGTGATACCTTGTTTTTTGGTGTTTTAAAGTTTGATCAGCATATGTGAAGCAAGTGTCTAATGCATACGCTGACTTTAAGAGAAGTGGAAATAATTATTTGGCAAAAATGCCTTCAAATTCCATAAGGTAGTATCATCTCCCATCTCAGAATATGCATTTTTTCATTTTTAATTTTCTTTGGTAATCCAATCTTCATTGAAACCTAATTATCTTATCCATCATTTCTCCCTATATTTTTAAAATTTACATACATGTAACATTTCATTTTGAAAAAAGGAAGATGGTGTTTACTTGCATTTGAATTGAATAGTACACTGTCCCATGTATTGCTGTATCATAAAATTATAAATATATAGTAGTTCAGCATTCATGTTATCATAATATTTAGATTGGATCTTTTACCTCAGAAATGTCTATGTTGTTTACATCTTCAAAATGTTAAATAAAAATATTTCTTAAAACAAACCTTTTATATCCAACTCTAAAATACAAAATAAAAACAAAATCTTGTTAATTTGGAACTCACTACCAAATAATAAACACTTAAAAAATCTTATTAAAATAATGCATCTTTTTTTTAAACTCAAATCAGAATTTTTGTTACATTTTTGAAATGTAGTCAGCAAATGTTCAAGTAATAAATAAAAAATTTTCAATTAAATATGAATTTATCTAAATTATAAATGGATTAGTTACTGGCTTGATGTTTTAGAAATATCTTCTTTTAATTCTAGAGAATGGAGTCAGCCTCCTTAGCGCAGTAGGCAGTGCGTCAGTCTCATAATTCTAGAGAATGTGATACTTAAAATCTAATTGATTTCTCCACATTGAAAAAGAACATGTCCCCCACAAACCTCTTTTCTTTAAATATATCTTGGAAGTGGTATAAAGCGCCTTGTGTTGCCATGTAATATAATTATATCATTTTTCTTGGCTTAGAAAATACATTCAAAGGAAAAATCTACATTTACTCAATTTATACTTAATAATGAAGGTGCACTAAAATTGGGAAATGAAAAAGCAGTCTTTTCCTACTCGTTATTCAACTATCTTGCTTTTTCAGCTTAATTTAAAGGGTGATCCAGTATCAGCATGCAGAATCTGTAATTCACACATCCTTCGGATATGTCACCCTAAGTTCTCACCTCAAACATTCTTTCCTTCTATAGTCGAGAAATAATTTTATATGTTATCCTTTTTTTCTAGTTCATCCTTTTTTTCCTCTGATTTTAAGCAGGAGTTACTCAGTTTCTAAGTTAGCATGATATTAGCTATGAAATACTATACATGAAATGTAGTCACTAGCAACACAGTCAGAAGCAGATACACAGAATAAAAATTGTCAATTATAGGAAGCGTTTTTTTCTTTCAGTGTGCTAACTTTGGAAACATTAATTCTTTATCATGACCTGTAAAAATCATACAATCTAACATTTACCCATAGTTTATAAGAAACTAAGAGTAGCTAGTTGATGCATTTTTTGACATATTTATCTAAATAAATGTATTGGTCACTTATAATCACATTCACATAAATATACAACCTAAAAATATCACCTTAAATGTAAAGCTCTCCCAAATTTCTTCCCTTCCTGTGTTCTTTTTCTATAGTTGCCATAACAACTTAGAATAAACTGAGTATCTTAGAACAACAGAAATTTATTCTCTCACAGTTCAGGAAGCCAGAAGTCTATAATCAAAATGCTGGCAAGGTTGCTTCCTCCTGGAGGCTCCAAGGAGGAAAGTAGCTTGCCTCTCTCCTAGCTCTTGCTGGTTGCCAGCAATCCTTGGTGTGTTCCTTGGCTTGCAGGTGCATCCCTCCAGTGTCTGCCTCCATCTTCATGTCACCTCCTTGTCTCTCACTCTGTGTCTTCTCCTCTTATAAAGACACCAGTCATTGATAAAAGAGCCCTGAAGGGCCCCCTGTACATCCAAGATGATTTCATCAAGATCCTTAACTAACTGCATCTACAAAGATCCTATTTCAAAATAAGTTCACATTCACAGGTACCACAGTTAGGACTTTAACATATCTTTGGGATGGGGTGACTCACAGTTCAACCCAGTACATTCCCTATAGAAAGAAGTTTAATTTAAATTGGAAATAATTTGATATATCTCTCTATACTTGGACAAAAATGATGATTTGAGTTAATCAAAAGCACAGATGTTAGAATTGAATTTTTATTTCTGTGAATCACTTTATCCTACTCTCCTGTAATACAAATTCATTAATTTTACCTTTTGTCCAATTTGAATAAAATGTTACATTTTTAGCAGGTCCAGTACATAAATTTATTTGATTGTGTCTTTCTAGAAGGTGGACAAAGATATCGTCAACAGACTATACCTGTCTTTTGTTCTTTATACCTTGCTCAAAGAGACCAACATTTGGAGTGTGTCTGAAAAATTTAATATGCCTCGAGGATATATCCAGAATCTTCTCACTGGCGCTGCTGCATTTGCATCTTGTGTGCTTCATTTCTGTGAGGTAATTCCGTTAAATAGATGATATATGCTTTGTGCATCTTCTGGTTTTAACTATTAATAAACTCATAAACAAGTTAGCATTTTCTTATTGTTGACTTATTCTGCTATTACAAAGCACTCAAAATTTAAAATATATTTTTGCATTTATTTGCTTTTAAAAATACTATATACATATTTATGGTAAAGATACAAAAAAGATAAAACCAGCTAAAATATATAGTGAACAAGTACCTAGTTATCCTAACTGTTAGAACCACTGCTAATAAAAGTTTCAAGTGTTTGTGATCAACTTTCAAAATGACATTTCTCCATTGATATACATGATACCATGTAAAGTACTTGTACAGTATGTTACACTATCCAGCAGCTATCTTGTGACTGCTTAGTACCGTCTTCTATTGATTGTCACAGTAATTGACCATTTTTGCTTCCAATGTCAGGAAGCCACTTTACATTTCTACATCAAATGTTTTATAAAATAATTCAGGAAGAAAACTTTATTTTGGTCATATGCATTTGAGATAGATTTGTTTGTTTAAGAATTTACTAAAAGAAGCTTTATCAGAATTTCTTTAAATAGCCCAACAAAATTTACCAAACATTTCTATTCAGATAATTTTTTTGATGAATTTATAATATAAGACATTTTTGTTGCATTTAATTTCTTCTTATTGAGGACATAATAATCCTTTCCATATTTGTTTTTATGCTCAATTTTTTTAAAACTTTTCCCCTATGAATTCTATTTTTAAACTTAAAGTCTTTTTCATTTTCCCTATCTTAAATCTCCATATTCTTTATATGTATGTGGCAATTATTCTACCATACGTGCTAATGAGCAAATAATAAAAAATACTTGACTTTGCATTGAATGATAATTATTTTAGCAAATTTACTTTTCTAAATATCTTTTACTTTTACTGATTTTTTAATATTAGCTTACACTCCTTAATCACATACTAGCTAAGAAGTAGGCAAAAATTATGAATAATAAAGAATACATTTCCTATGTTTGTTGTTCTTCGTATTTAAAGATGCTTTCCCTAATATTCTATATCTTTGTTTTACTTAGAACTATAAGGACTTTAGTCTTACAGAATTGTCCAGGTAAAAGAATCTGTAAGTTGAACTTGGAAGACTACTGTAATTTGATGATGGATCCTAGGAACAAATCTACCTGACAACTTATGCCCTCATGAATGTATTTTCAATATTTTAAGGTGTTTTTTCTTTTTAAAAAGCTATATAAGTGGTATACCAGTTGTATTAGTTAAGGTGCCTTTAACTACAGTTAATAAGAAAACTCCATAGAAGTTAAACAATAAGGAAAAAGATTATCTTGTGTGAGAGAAAAGCTAGAGCTAAGGCAATTCCAGGGTGGTTGATTCCCTAGTTCTGCTCAAGGTTTTCTTCTCTTCTTTTTAACTCCGCCACCTTTAATACATTGTACTTTCCCAGTGGTCACAAAAATGACCAGCTAATGCCATTCCATACCTCACATACTCTAACAGTGACACCCAAAGGTTAGAAAGGGATGTTTAAAAAAAAAAAACTGCTCTTATAGAAATTTTCAAACATGTTCAAATGAAGACAAAATAATGTAACTAATACCCATTTACCCACCCAGCTTTAACAGTTTCTGACTCATGGTTTCCATATTTTTATTGTTTTAAATATTGCTGCACTGAGCATCATCATGTATTTGAATCCTTCCGTTTTAGTATTTTGTTTTCAGGATAAATTCCCAGAGGGAAGAATTGCTTTCAGTCATTTAGGAAAGAAAAACTATGCATTCATTTGGTGGTGTTTGATAAAAGTGAATAGAACTCTTCTTAAATTGTCTCATTTTTTTATTTTCAATCTATTTCCTCATCCCAAAACCACTTCAGCAAATTCCTCAGAATCTCTGCCATGTTTCCTCACAATAATTTTACTTATTCATTGTTCATCTCTGGCTTAATCCAAGTTCCAGAATTTACATAAGGGAAGAGCCTCTCTGAGTCCTCTACCACACAAACTAAACTTTGAAATAACTTATCAGATTTAAATTTTGTTTCTTTGTTTTCAGCAGGAACTTGAGGAGTTTTGGGTTTATAGAGCCCTTTTGGTAGAACTTACCAAGAAGTTGACATATTGTGTAAAGGCAGAGCTGATCCCTCTCATGGAAGTGACTGGAGTCTTAGAGGTTAGTAGCTTCCCAGTTTCACAACTGACATAATTTCAGTTAACAGAAAAATCAGATTTTACTGTTCTGTGAAGTTTTATCACGGGTAAGGGCCAGCAACAGCTTTATTGCTCATTTGTCATTGGTGTCTTTTTTTTTTTTAATAAATTGCTGCCATGGCCTCCCAGAGATCCCCTGTTAATTTGGGAGCAGTTCTAGTGAAAAATCACATTTAAAAAAATTAATAACAGTAGAGACAAAGGTGACACTCCCCAAGTATATGTGTGCTGCCACTCCTCAGCGTCTCTTCATCCTCCACTCCAGTAAAGAATTACCTTCTGTCAGTTTAGACTGTGCTTACTTAAGGTAGTGGTGATTCAGTGATAACAAGGCTTCTTTATACTACCTAAGGGAGTGAAAAAAAGTATCCCAAGAAAAGGTGGTTTCTCAGCTTTCTGTTTTTGTCCAACCCTTGATTTCAGTGTGCTCTCTGTTATTCAGTTCTTGAATCAGAGGGGTTCTGCTTCGGAGCACACACACACACACACAAACACACACACATACTGGTTAGTCCCCTGAATAAATGGTGACAACATTTTAAGTATACTGGACTAGAACAGTCTGGCTGGAAGACTAAAATAATGCCCCCAGCACCTAATTGCCTTAACGGAGTTCTCCTTCCTGATTGTAAATATCAGTTGACTTAATCTGCATGGAAAGCTATCTTGCAATCCAATTGGAACCACCTAAGCACATCTTTTAAAATTCCTCAGATTTTGTTTGTTATCTCATCATATTTACTATACTATTCAGTTTATTCCTCTCTCTTCCATGTGAAATATTTGCCTCCAGTAAAACACTTAATTATTTTTTCCTAGTCCCAAAATCTGATCCTACTCATTTTTATAATACCTTTCAGGGTCGAGCAAAACAGTTATACAATGCAGGTTATAAAAGTCTAGTGCACTTAGCTAATGCAGATCCTGAAGTGCTAATAAAGACAATTGATCATTTATCAAGACGCCAAGCCAAGCAAATTGTTTCTTCAGCAAAGGTAAACAAACAAAGCATTTTTTTAACTTTCATGTTATTTTGTAGTGTTATCTCTTTATACTTAGGACATAAAAACAAAAATATTTAACTATAAACACAAATGTATATACTCACAGTATGTGGATAAAAAGAGTGCATCTGTTATGACACTAATCTTGCTAAAAAGAGAAAAAGGACCTCCTAAAGAAATAGACAATTTCAGGAGTTCATTGAAGTAGAGGGAACTCTGGAACTCATTGCATTCTGCCTCCTTATACCATTTTCACAGAAGTCCTTTCCTCAGTATCCCTGACATCTGGTCTTCCCACCTTTGAACGCTTTCATTGACAAGGAGCTTACAAGCTCAAAAATTAGGTGCTTCTATTTTTGGACACTCTTAATGTTATAAAAGCATCCCAAAATGATGAGGCTAAATGTTGCTTTCTTAGTAGGTCTACCGTTACATTGCTGTACTACTCCCTTGGGACTATTCTGGTCCTTTGTTCATATGACAGTTTTTCACATTTGGAAACAGCTCTCATTGCTTTCATGGTTTCTCTTTTTTTTTTTCCTTCCTTGATATTAAATAATCTAGTTTTAGGCCATTCACTGTCCAGGTTACCCTTTGCTAGGTGTAGTCCAGTTTGTCCTTACTTCCTGCTCCATGTGGATGAAGCCATTACAGAGCAGTTTGTGATTATTTCCTCTTTGATCTCAGTTGTAGTTCTGTTCTTGTAAACTGATATTACTTAGCTTTTTTTAAAAAGTTCATTGTTACACTATTGTCATATCTAGATCAGAAGTAGCTAAAAAGTAAATTTCCATCTTATTTTTTAGATGGTGCTCACATTGTTTATATTACCTTAATTGATCTTTACAACAGCCTTATGAGATGGGCAGAGTCCATGTCATCTTCAGTTCACAAGTGGGGACACTACAACTGACCTTGTTTCATTAGGTTAACTCAATTGGGAGTGGGGTGGTGCAATTTTTCTACTTCATGGTTTGCTTTCAGGGAAAGAATTTTTTATGAGCTGAAGTGCTTTGATTCCCACTTTCTGTTTTCTTTTTATATAGTAGTTTTGTATATGAGAACTGCTTATGCCTCTGCATTTCTTAGACAGAAATGGCCATCTGGAGTGGTTTATGAGATTCCTACTTCAAGAGTTTCTCAGTGTCCGTTGTAGCAAAGTATAGTTACTTTAACGAAGGGCTTGGGGTAGGAGAGCTGTATTGTTTGATTTTTTTTTAGCTTCCTTTTGTCATACAGGATCCTAAATTATCCCCACCTATTTCTTTTTTCCCTCACTGTTCAGCTTCCAAAGGAACGTCTCCCTTTTTACCCATTTTTTCCCCCAAAAGCATTGCCTTTCCCAGCTGCCTTCTAGAGTTCCACACACTGTAAGTCCCTTCCTATACACCATGCTTTAACCTACCAATAGACTTTTCTCCGTGTTTTTGTACTTGGAGTAGCCTTTCTCTCACTGGAGGTGCTTATATTTCCTCTGAGACTCTCTGTTTCCCTCTTGCTTTTCCATTAGTTTCTATCAACCCCACCTTGATATCTGCAAATACTTGATGTGGGAGCTTGAGAAATGGCTCTGCTGGATTTTTTTAGTTGCAAGTAATCTGACATTGATGGTATTCTCTGTATTCTAGTAATGCTGCACAGGAATTTGGTGTGGTTTACTTGCTCTTTTTCTTGTGTAGTTTTTAGAGGCTGTGTTGGGAAATTCATTTTACATAGTCACCATTACCTCAGCTACTGGGAAGCTTACCTAGTTACCCTTTAATCTCTTTTCTATATAATGCTCTGTACTATGCGTATATCGAATTGGTAGAGTGGGGTTTTCACTTTCACTTTTGTGTCATGATTTTTTTCCACTCCCTGTTATTTGGCCAAATGTTTTATTATAAAATATTGTGAAAAAGTAGTGCAGATACTGAGCAAATGTTCACAAAACCCAGTTGCAACAAATACCAAACTTTTATTTCTGGTTTTGAAAAGAAAAGGGAAAAAATCATTATTCAGCAAATGTTCGTTGACATCTAATATGTGCCATGTTTAGAAGTACTTTGTTTGCTCTTTCCTGGTTTCTTTTGAAAATAACCATGTAAGTTTTAAAAGCTTTAATAAAACTACTTTGAAACACTGAGAGATTTTTAAAAGATAGCATACGTAATTTTCAGAACTATTAAATGCATATAGAAAGGATAACATTTCCAAGAGCTAATACAATTTTTGCAAAATTGTCATAGATTTTATAGATTAAAAGTGCATTTTTAAGTGGCTGAGTCTTCAATAAAACAAATCTTTGAGAGTATTAAAGCTCTTTTATTTTTGATATACCAAATGCAATGATCAGCTAAAATGGCTTTCACTAAATGCTTCAGCCTCATTTACTATAATCGCTTGTTCTTAAGTGGCTATTTTTCAATCTCATTATTAGTTTTAATGTCTCGATTTCTGATGTGTAAGGATTCAGGTGTCTAATAGATGGTGATAAAAATGTTAGTAATTCTCTAGCAATGCATATTTTGGCCTCCTGACTTGATTTTTTATCGTAGATGCTGTTGCATGAAAAAGCAGAGGCTTTGCAAGAAGAAGTAGAAGAGTTACTGAGATTGCCTCCTGATTTTCCTGGCACTGTGGCCTCTTCCACTGAAAAGGCATGAAGCTATTTGATGGGCACTTTCAGATATGAATTATTTATTGTACATATGTTTTATTAAATATTCCCTGTAATTTATAAATGAAAAAAATACATTTTAATTATACCTTAAGAACTATGGATGATGTTTGAATATATCTTTCACCCATAATTGCAATAACCTTCCCACTAAGAATCCATCTTGCTCAGTACTTACATATTAATTCCCTGCTCAGAAATCCAGTATCCGCCACAAATGAAATCCAACTTCCTCAACATATCTCCAGCCTACTTTTGCAGCCAGAATCTTTCATTATTCTCTTACCCATTTCTTTCATCAAACTGGACTATTTGAAATCTCAGGGTTTTTCCCAGAATTTTCAGATCCTCCACTTCCTAACCACTTTAAGCTATTCCCAGAGCATGGAAAATTATCTTTAAACTGTACTATGTACTTCAGGTGGTAACTAAAAATGCTTAAATACTGTCTCCTCAATGAAATTGTCCAGGTTCATGTTCACCCCACCCATACATACATCTTTCCCTCCTATAAGTATTCTGAGCCCCTCATTTACACCCATGTCTTTTTTTAATGCTGTTAGTTTGAAATCTGAAGGGTCGAGCCCTTTTTTATCTTCTTTGTATGCCACATAGCACCTACCACAGTACTCAAACACTGCTCAAACGAGGAATCTCTGTGAAGAATGAATACCACCCAAATTAAAAATTCAAAGATTCTCTAAACACAAATATTGCCTCTCCCCTCTCCCTTTTCAGAGTTATAACTCAAATGGAGATGACTGGTTAACTGTAGGAAAAAAGGTAATAACTAGCAATGTTTATGAGTACTAAACTTTTTACTCACCTGCTTAAGACATTCACTGGAAGGTTTGCAAATAGATTCAGTCTAAGTTCTTTGTGCCTTAGCATTTTAGGGCATTATAATATAGCAATCATTTGCCTAGTAATCGCTATTTGCCAGGCACAGTTAAAAGTGGTTTATGTCACTAATTTAATCCTTACAGCAACCCTGTAAGGCAAGTACTATTATTATCATCCCCATTTTACAGATAAGTAAACTGAGACACAGAGAAATTAACTTGCCCAAAGTCATGTACTAATTTTGTAGAGCAGGAATTCAGACCCAGGCTGTGTACCAAACCATTCTACAGTACTGTCTTGGTAGAATTTTCCCATTCTGTGCCTTCCTAAGTGATTCATCTGGCCTTGATTTTATCTCATTCACATCCCACTTCATATGAGTCAAAGTATGGCATCCTAATGTCTTAGAATCTTGGGTTTCACTCACATATTTCATTTGTCAGGTAAAAAGACTAAAAGATCATCTGGTGGGCCTGCGGCTGCTTGGGCCCAGCCATCGGGGTGTGCCCATGGTGGTCCATGGTCAAATGTCCAGTTTTTTTAAATCTAGAAACCCTAGTTTTATTACTCTGCTCAAGTAAGACTATAAGTGAGCCCTTATTCCTGGTGACCAATTTATAAAAGACTGATTAATAATCCCAACTTAATTTATTAATTTACAATTAGAGATGGTGAGGTTGGCTGGGTATCTTTATAGAAAGTAGAATCCCTATATCTGCTCCCAGGACAATCTCTCCCACCCTTAATCAGTGTTTCTCTAGGTCAATCCAACTGGAAGGCTGTATCAAGTATAATGATGGGGTATTAGCCCTAAAAGATACAAAAATGTAAAGAAATTGAAACATTTCAGTTCTAGAGAAGAGATAAGTAGATTAGTGGAAACAGTGGAGAATAAAAATAGACTCAAATACATTTAAAAATTTAATCTATAATAACATGGTTTTTCAGTTTCAACTAACAGGCACCCAAGTATATCTAGCGTAAACAAAAAGAAGTATTCAGTGGCCACATTTTCAAACCAGGGCCGGGTTAGAACTGGCTTAGGGAACTGGAAGCACTCATCATCAGGCATCCAAATTTACTTTCTTAGAGCTTCAAGAACAAAGCAGAAGCTCTCTGCTACTACCTCCAGGTAAAAAACATATCTGGGAAGGATCCTAATTGCTCTAATTGGTCCTTTGCCCACTCTGTGGCCAGAGTGTGGTGTTCTGGCTTGTACTTTTCCCAGGAGGCAGGGAGAAGCAGTGGTAGGCAGAGAAGTCAATAACTAATATGGGTGACACTTCAACCACACTGGAAACTATGGGTACCTCAGTGAATGCAGTTGGAACAGCTGGCTGCACCTTGTTGTAGGAATATATTAAGCTGAATTTCTAGCTCTCAAACTTAATTAAGTTTTAGTTAAATGAAGATTTGAATCTGACTTCATTTGACTATCACTGAAGCCTCAAGGACCTGCAGTTCCTTCACGTTAGGCTTCAAAACACTAACCTGTCAGCAATTCCAATGTAGCGTCAGATTGTCCTTTTTTAATTTTTCTGAAGCTATGAGGAAGCTTGCCCATTTCCAGGATGCTTAACTTCACCAAGGTCTTTCTAACGTCCTAGCTCCTTTTGATTTACACCATGAACTTAAACAACCACCACCAAAAAAAAGCTTTTCTCTTGGGCGCACCAAAGTTTTGGTCAAGATTAAGCCTTTCCAAACCTAGCTGCCTTCTTAATAAATATCCAAACTGACATTTTTTTTCAGGAAGGACTAATATCCTTAGCTTTATGCTTCTGTTTGTAAGAATCTTCCCACACAGGAATCACTGCCACTTTTGAACTTGACCCCATTATAACAAAAAATAATACCAGTGGCACAAAATATTGTTATATGTGGTTGTCTTTGACAATTCCAGTAATTTATTATCATATTAATAAGTATATTTTATTTTGTTACTCTTTTAAGGATAAATAATAATGATGACAATAAACTATTCATTGAGGGCTCACCATGTGCCAGCACTAAACATCATATATGTGTTATTTAGATGATTCCTTACATCTAAGGTATGTGTTATTTTTTACTCTGTGTTACAAATGTAGAAAAGGCAACTTGCCCATGATCACCCCATGAATAAGTGACAGGGCCTAGACTCATATCTGGGTCACACTGATAATTCCTTTTTTGATTCTGTGTATTTGCATTACAAGCTACCCTGCTTGTGTTTGGAAAGGAGTCAATCAGTATGGCACACACAGCATATGTATTAGCTCTTCCTCCTGCCTAAAATTCTATGAAATGATTATAGAAATAAAAATATGATGCTAACATGCTCCATTTCCTTCATTTTTCATTTTTAAAATAGTCTTTTGATCCTTTTCCTCAGTGAACAGTTACCCAAGTGATAGGTGGCCATTTGGAGTAGAAGGTGTGATATTTGTCTTTCAGGAGAGTGTAAGTATGTAATATAAACGTGCTATTTATGAATGGATAAACAAGGTATGGTACTGTACACAATGGAATATTTTTCAGCTACAAGAAGGAAACAAATCCTACCATTCGCAACAACATGGATGGAGCTAGAGGGTATTATGCTCAGTGAAATAAGCCAGGCAGAGAAAGACAATACCAGATGATTTCACTCATTTGTGGAGTATAATAACAAAGCAAAAGCTGAAGGAACAAAACAGCAGCAGACTCACAGACTCCAAGAAGGGACTAGCAGTTACCAAAGGGGAGGGGTGGGGGAGGGTAGGTGGGGAGGGAGGGAGGAAGGGGATTAACGGGCATTATGATTACCATACATAATGTAGGTAGGTCATGGGGAAGGCAGTACAGCAGGGAGAAGACAAGTAATGACTCTAGGATCTTCACTGATGCTGATGGACAGTGACTGCAATGGGGTGTGTGAGGGGGACTTGATAATATGGATGAATGTAGTATCCACAATGTTGCTCATGTGAAACCTTCATAAGATTATATATCAATGATACCTTAATAAAAAAAATCTTGCTATTTAGAATTATAACTGTCACTCTAGAGGAAATGTGTGGTTTTGCTCTAGCTGAACCAAATGTATTCGATGATTAAACCTCCCAAACTGAGATGTGCGCACTGAGGTAGCAGTAGACGCTTCATTCTCAGGACTGCGCTAAAACACATGGGCCTAGCAGCACAAAGGAGCACCCAGGTCACACCTGCTGTCTAACGTTTGATGCACTGTAAGTTCAACTGTATGTTTTGTTTCTTCTAAGTATTTACATAATTAACTTGGATTTTTGTTGTTTTAAGAATTTTCGACTCAAAGACAAACATTGTATGTTCTCACTTATAACTGGGATCTAAATAAGCCCAACTCACAGAAGCAGAGAGTGGACTGGTGATTGCCAAGGGCCTGGGGAGGTGGAGTAGATGTTGGTCAAAGTGTATAAACTTCCAGTTATAAGATGAATAAGTCTGGAGGATCTAGGTACAGCATGGTAACTATAAATCACAGTACTGTATTTATATACTTGAAAGTTGGTAAGAGAGCCAATCCTGAATGTTATAACCATACACAAAATATGTTAGGGGATGGAGGTTAACTAACCTTATTGTGTTAATCATTTTACAAAATATACATGTAAATCACATACATTTTAAGCTCATGTATATGTCAGTAATATCTCAAAGCAGGAGAAAAAGAACTTTATCTCAAATGTGCATGATACCTGGTGTGGTAGACAGAATAACATTATCACCCTTTGCCTCACCCCCTGTGAAAGAGATCCACCTCCTAATCCCTGGAAACTGTAATTACATCATATTATATGGCAAGAGGGAGTTAGGGTTGTGGATGGAATTAAGGTTGCTAGTCAGCTGACCTTGAGATGAATTGTCTGGGCGGGCCCAATATAATCTAAAAAGGTCCTTAAAGGGATAGAGGGAGACAGGAGAGTTAGGGTCAGGTGATATGATGGGAGAGACTCAACCAGCCACTGATGGCTTTGAAAATGGGAGAGAAATTCAGGCACCCTCTAGAAGGTGATAAAGGCAAGGAAACAGAGTCTCTTCTAGAGCATGGTGACTATCTTTAACAGTGCTGTATTATATACTTGAACATTGGTTAGAGAGATCTTAAGTGCTATCACCACAGACTCAAGAAAGGAACTCAGCTCTGCTGACGCTTTAGAGACCCTTTTGAGGCTTCTAACCTCCAGAACTGTAAAATAATAAGTTTGTATTGTTTTAGTCTACTAAATTTGTAATAATAGGTTACAGCAGCAATTGGAAACTAACATATCTGAATATAGCATGGAATACAATTGGAAAACCACCAATTTTAGAGGACCCATTCTAGATCTTAACTTGTGAACAATCTAAGTTAAATGTGTTAAGCCCATTGAAAGGATTATTTTGTTTACTTGAATACTATAGAAGTTAAGTGTGATAAATACCTATGATTTTTATTAATTGCACTTTTCTCCAAGGGATAAATTTCTTTTTACTTATCCTTTTAACTTAAATAAAAGTCCCAACCCTAGTTGGTTACAATAAAACAACAACAAAAAGATCCAATTACAACTGAGATTTGAATCTCTAACTTCTGAGTTTTATAAACCATTTAGTGGCTCTTAAATCTAGTGGCTCTAAAATGTCATCCATGACATTTTCCCCAACTTTTTAAAAATTGTCTTTAAATGAGTACAAAGTATATTATCATAATAAAGAGAGGTACATCAAGCTATGAAAGTGTAGGCCAACAGCAATGTAAGTACAAAAAACTAGCTATTATAATGTTATATGCTAAATGATTATCCTTTGTGGTAAAATATAGTATTACTGTATGATCAAATAAAATTGGAAGAAAATCCACAGGCAACAGGCTACTCGCTCTGTACAAAGTAAGTAACACTAGTTTGATTCTATATAAATTTGTACGCACTTTGAGAGTTGTAACAACACAGTCTACTGCCCATCCTAGAAAAGATGGAGGAATTCAACATCATTTTGCAGAAATTTGTCAAAGCCATTTGTAACTCCAGGGAAAGGAAGTCCCAGGGCAAAATGCCTCTAAAACCGAAATCAATCAAAGGGAGAAATAAAGTTTAAAACCCGTTCATTGCTTGTGAACTGCAGTCCCAGGCTGTTTCTCTTTCCTGCTCTGGCAGAAGCAAAACCATCCATCCCCCTAACCTCTCAGGTTCCGATAAGCCCTCAGTTGCCCAGGTATACGGAAATGAACTACTCTCCACCCTTGAGGAAGACCTGTTAATATGCAAATGCACTAAAGCCGGGTGAGATATTCGGAAATATTACAATTTTACCCACACCATTTGAAAGCTCAATGAAAATACTTAAATGCATTTTACTGAACAGTTTCAATATACTTAGCTTGATGCTAGACCCTGGTAGAAAACAAGAGGTGGAATATTTGGTTTTGGTTTTTTTTTTTTCAGGAGTACTAAAGCATAAGTACATGAACCATGAGCCAGTGGCACTAACAAAATGAAATACGGTATATACAAAAGATAAATGCTGATAGGCATTAGAGAGAGAGAAAAGGGAGGTGGAGTTATTGAGAAAGAACTTGTGGAAAAGAGAGATCATGAACTAGATGCTAAAAGGAAGGGAGAATTGGGAACATCTGAGACAAAGAGGGAGCAGGGCATCTGGGAGAGGAGAGATATGAAGGTAGTTTACTAGCTGGGATATACAAGGGGAAGGCATAAGCCACACCATCTGCATATTTAAGTTCTTAAAGCAGTAATGAGAAACAAAAAAAGCAGCAGGAAATGGTTTGTGCTGAGCCATCTCTAATTTCTCATCTGGTGTCCCTTATGATCAATGAAGGAAACACCTGGCTGAGCTGAGACTGCAGTGTGGACAGAGCTGTATGGAGATCAAATTCATAACCTTGGCCTTATTAGCACTGTGATCTATCTGTCTAAACTAACCTTTGCCCTAGGGCAGATATAAAATGTAGATCTGACTTTTCTCAAAGGTAAGTGGGATACCAGTTCAAGTGGTCAGGATAGACTTTATTGAGTAATAGCTATTGCAATAGAGAAGAGGGTCCAACATAAATTAGCTCAAATCTCTTTGGTGCAGGGGTGATGGACAATTTAAAGGGAGGTGAGTGAGTAAGGAGGGAAACAAGGGGGAGCTCATGCAGAGACTGTGTTTATTATTGGGTGCTTATCTGGAGGAGAAGAAACTTGTAGTATCTTTATGCCAGAAGGTAGTGGTGCAAGTTAGAGAAAGTTGCCCAAGGCTTGGGAGGCAAGGCAGGAGCTGTTTCCCTTAATGTTTGCATTTCACCTACAGGGCCCTCAGATTCTTGAGAAGCAGTTCTGCATGGTGGAAGATCTACATCTCCAAACACAGGTGACAGGGTGGGGAGGGCAGGGCGGTGTTCAGGGGCCTATTAGCTGATTGGGTTAGAACAAACAGTAAAATCTGGCAGTTTCTCAGGCGGACACTTTAAGGGGCTGGGGTCATCCTAGTGGCACAGCCTTGAGCTGTTAGAGACTATGTTAGCGTTTGCTCAGGTCTTTCAGTCAGGTTTCAGGGTAGTGAACAAGATCATTTGTGCTGAGAGTCTGCAGTTTTTATCGGCCAAAGTTAAGCCTGGTCAAAAGGAAGGCTCCAAGGAGCCTGTCTAAAGTTTGTTCAAGAAGAGAATCTTTGTCACTTTCTAGTATTTGTTCCAAATGCACCACTTAGCTCACCTTCAAAAATGTCATCATGAAGAATGGTATTTGGCTTCCTTCAATCTATATTTTAAAACCTGGGTCTTGGTTTTTAATTTTAGTACTTTGTTCTTTTTCTCAGCAGATCACAGAGAAGTAGGGAAGAAAGTTGTGCATAAGTTATTCCAGCTCTTCACATAGCTCTTAAGATCATCTTTCAAGACTCCTGTATTTGCAGGAAGCCTTTAGAAACCAAAACGACCTTGAAAAGCTTCCTGTACCCATCGCTTGGGCCTGAGCAGGTGCAGTTCTGAATGACCTCAAGGGGGCTTGAACTTTTATAGGCAACAGGCTGCACGTTAGTTGTTTCAGCCTGTGCAGACACACTAAATCAAAATTAAATGTTAATGATGGTTGTGTCTGTGCCACTCAGCTGGGGAAACTAAAATAGAGACACAAAGCTCTACCAGCTGTCAGTAGCGGGGTCACTGTCTTCCCCTGTGCCCTGGCTTCCCAGATTTATGCCAGCTTCTGCTATCAGTAATGACCCTGCTGCCAGAAAGACTTGCTTTTGCCAACATGTTGGGCTGGAAGAACACATGTTCGCACAGAAGTTGGAAGTCCTTGAGAGAAGCGCAAATGGAGGGCACGAGTCCACACACAGGAAAGGGTAAGAATGATGTGGTGCCTCACTAAATAGTAGCATGCGCAGAACAAGTTCACAGTGGCCTTCTGAAGGCAGTGCATACTTCTGGTGGGGGCTGACTTATTAGGTGACCTTTTTTGTTTTCTTTTCCTGCAAAATGAGCAGATTCTAGCAGATGCTGCTGAAACTTCTTTCTCGTCCATTCAGCAGAGAGAAAGGGTATTTCCCCTTATTTATTCCAAATGTATAATCGTTATGGTACTGATTCATAATGATTAGTGATTTCATTCATAAATTGTGGTTGATTGGGTTTCTGTGTCTGATACAGGCCGCTAAGCAGACTAAGACCAAAGAATTCTATTCCAGGTTTCTGTTCTTGCCCGCCAAACTTCAGTGATCTCTGTTGAACGAGAAGCTTGAATCCAACCCTTGGAAACAAGTGCCCTGAAACTGTAGGGAAATTGTCCCCTAGGTAAGTGAGATGGCTTGGAAAAGAAAGAGCTCCAATCCATATCTCAGGGAGCACTCATCACATCTATATTGTAAATTAAGAAGCTCCCAAGTGTTATTTGGTGCTCTATTTAAGCACTTCAGTTTGGTCTTGCTTATAACCCAACATAAATCAATTGTGTTGATGTGTGTGACAGCTGGGGGTATGGTGGAAGGACTGTCACATACAAAGCTCTTCTTGCCATTTAGGCAATACCATCAAGTTAGCAATGTAAGTAGACCTAGAAGTGAACTATTGGGCTTGCCGTTTGATCAGTGGGCATTGTTTCTATCATAATGGAGTGCTCCAGAAGGGGCAAATGGTGAAGCAATATCACGGTGACCACAGAAAACGAGAGGGGCCAGTCAGTTGCCTATTTGCTCTTAGAACCAGTCCCTGCTCCTTTCTTCTCTGAATTGTAGGGGCTGGAGTTTGGACACTTGTACTTCCCAGGCTCCCCAGCTCAGCTGGCCCGCAGTCAGGTTTAGCTCATGGAGACGGCAGGGGAGGAAAAAGTTTTCATCGAAACCTCTTAGGATCCCTGCCTGGGGCTGAAAATTAATCTGACAGATAGATTAGCAGGAGAAAGGCATACACATTTATTTAATATAAATTTTATGTGACACCTAAAGAAACAGTTAAACCTGAGTATTTGCTGGGTTTGATAAAGAGTGGGCAGTCATGGAGAAATATGACAGGTCAAAGAGTATGAGGTAAGTATAGTAGGGGAAAGAGTGAGGCCTGTATATTTGGATTGTACTCACTGTCCCTTTGTCTTCAGAGATAGGGTGTTCCTTTCCTCGGGGTGCAGTGGGGGGCACCTCTCCAGGAAGGGTGTCATGACCTGTTTCAAGGAAGAAAGGCAGGGGTCAGAGTAATCTCCCTGCTTCTGCTCTTTTCTCAAACTGCTTCATCTTGAAGTACCCAATATGCTGCTATATTTTGGATAGCATGTCCTGAACCCCATCAGGATCAACTTGAACCCCAGAGTTGATGTAAAGATGATTTTAACCTAAAGATACTTGACATTCAACAGGTGCAGAAAGAAGCCATCTCAGAGCTTCCCTTATCTGATTAAAAGCAGACACTTCTGAAAACAAACTGTCATAAGTTCCTTCTTGGGGTGGGTCAGCTCCCAGGAGAGAGACCAAGAGTAAACCCACCTTAAATCCTCTCTGCTGGAATTTCATAGTGGTAAGACCACTTGCACCTATATAAGCAGACATTACCACAAACTCCCTTTCTTATCTCCTGTTTGTTCTCCTAAAAACCCATTTGTCTTTCTTATGGAAACCTATTTGTTCTTCCCATAGACACCATTTCTCCCTTCTCCCTATCCCCTGCTAAGCTAGGTATAAAAAACCCCCAAATTTTAACCACCTCTTTAGGTTACTCATCACAAAGCATGCCTGCATGATGGCATATTGCACACCTAAACTAACAAACACCTAAGCTTTTCTCTTGTTAACCTGGTTTTATCAGTTAAATTTGCAGGTGTCCAGGTACTAAGCTTAAGAGGGTAGTTTTTCTCCAACTTGCCAATGAGAGGTGCTGGCAGGTGACTGGGCAGCATCTCTGGCTGTGTTTCCTCCAAGGTTCTGGCTTCTGTGAGGCAGCCCTTCTTTGGTCTCTGCTCCTCTGGCAGCCCCCACTGTGACTGGTTCCCATGGATGGTGGTGGTCCTGGCTCCTAGACTCCTGACACCACCTTCTCCCTTGATCTCTCAAGCCCCATATGTAATGACAGATTTCTGCTGTTACTAATATATGACCAGCCTCAATGTCCTTTATTTGCCTCTTCTACTCCTTCAGTGCTTTTGTATGCAGTTCCCTAACATCATATTCCCTCACCTGAATTATCCAGGAAGGGTCCTGTTTTCCAAACTGCACCCTTTCTGATAAAACAGTAGTCGTGGCCTGGTCTTCCACAGCACCATCAGGGCCTTTCCATTGCCAGCCACTCTTGAACTTTTTACAGGAACAAGCAATCTCTTGTTGTTTTAAGGACAGTAGGAACTCAAGAAGTATTGACAGGATGGCAAAGGAAGGGGCAACTGAGCTGTCTGGCCATTGCATGTGTCCAAAACTATGAGCGAATAATACAGAGAAGAGAAAGATGGAGTCCACGCAGTTAATGGGAAATAAACAGGCCCGGCTTCCAGATTCTGAACACTGCTGAAAATCTTCCTCTAATCTTACTGTGGAAACCAGAAAGATATCAATTTAAGACACATGTACATCACAGAATTTGGTACCTGTAAATTGCTTCACGCAATCCATTCCTTCTGTTGAGGGTCTGCTGTGTGCTCAGAGAATATAAAGGTGAATTTGATAGGATCTAGTCCTTAAGAAACATGTAGTTACTCAGTAGCAGAGAGAAAGCATCTTCATAAATAACTATAATACAAGAAAAGTGAAGAAGGGAGGAACTTCATTGGGGAGGGAGATCAGAAGAGAATGTCAAAAGCACAAAGCTCTTCTACCTCCACCTCCCCAGTCCATCTGGGATGAAAGGAAAGCATGGCGAGTCTGGGAGTGCTGTGTGCCAGTTGCATGCTGAACTCCCAACCATGGCTTTTGATGACTCACATTAACAAACATTACAGAAGCAATGACTTTCAGGCATGGCTAGACCCAGGGCTCAAATTTTGTCCCTAGGATACTGTCTCCTTTTATCTTATTTCTGCTTCCCCGAGAATTGCTTCTATTCTTAGTCAGGATCCCCCCATGTTGGTGGCCAGATGGCTGCCTGAAGGATTCTGTCCTCAAATCTAAGTAAAACCATCCAAAAAATAATTCTTCTTTTGTCCTTTTCATGATGGCTACAAGGGTAGATTGTAGTGATTGACAAGGTCTTGGATACCAGAAAAGCCCTGGAGGTACAATGATTTGGGTCATAACTCTCTCCCCACATCATGATGACTGAGAAAGATAATCAAGGTGTTAGCAAAAAGAGAGAGAGAGAGAGAGAGAGACTGGCTGCTGGGTACAGAGATGTCTTCCACTAAGAGGACTTGACTGTAAGTTCCTTTGGGAATGGAATTTAGGTTCACTCAGTCATGGTGTTCATCCATGCATCACCAAACATTCCGGCAGCATGCAGCAGACAGGTGTGGCTCATGTAGAGAGAGAAGAAGGCTGAGTGTTTAGAAAACTTATTCTAAGCCAGTGCTTTCAATGGAGGGCAATTCACACCTCTATCCCACAAGGGACATTTGATAATGTCTGAAGACATTTTTAGTTGTCATAGTTTGTGTGTGGGTTGGGGGTGTTTGACCGGCATCTAACGGGTAGAGGCCAGGATGCTGCTTCTACGATGCACAGACCAGCCCCTACCACAGGAATTATGTAGTCCCCACAATGTTAACAGTGCTGAGTTAGGGCAGGGAAATGGGACAAGGGTCATGCCCTTATAAAATCTACTTAGCCTGCAGAAAAGGCCCAGTTTATTCTTTTACTTCATCTATAGGCTGTTCTTCCTCTTCTGCCAGCCTCTTAATCAATTAGGTAACTTTGTAACCAGGACAGGAGATAGATCTTCAAAGTGTAAATGACCCTAGTGGATAAAGAATGCCATGATCCCAAGTCAACACTGTCACCTAAATAGCCCTATTCTTAAGGCAAAACTTCAAAGGAATTATGAATCATCATGCATCATGCCTTATGCTGACCCCTACCCAAAAGGCCCTGTAAAACCCCAAACTCCAAATCCTTAAGTGCACCTCCTCTCTGAGGTTGCCTGCACTCCCTTTTCTTCAAGTGTGTCATTCTTTCTGTTCTACTCCAGATAAGTAGAGAGAGGCTGCTGAGACCTCTGATTTGGCCTGCAAGTTCCCGTCACCTGGGAACTTGAAAGCCCAAACAGGACTGCAGCTGTATGATCATGACCCAGACAGGACTGCAGTTGTATGATCGTGCTCTTTAGTAGTCTGCATGAAAATCTCCTTTCTACACCTTTGGGAAGTTTTCAGAACATCATCTCAACTCCATCTAGTGCTCTGAGGCTCCCCCAAATCCTAAGGTGGTAGGGACTTAGTTCCCACACTGTGCAGATTCAAGAAGACATGGGATACCAGGTGACCCTGGCTTTAGGAGTTGGCAAGGGACTTGCCCTATGCCGAGCAGTAGTTCACTGAGCTTCCCTTTCCTGCCTCTGTCATTCTTTGCTTTCTGCTGCTGCAAAACGGCTGCCATTCTCTACTATTCTTGCTTTAATGAATTCCTTCCTCTCTGACTTCCCTGCAACTCCGAACTGAATTTCTTCCCAACAAACTCACTTGTGCTGACTGGTTAATTCCAGACTGACTGTTTAGGATCCCACTCTGGGGTGAGGGGAGAGGTTGAAACTGTAAGTTAAATAGTAAGTTTTGGTTTGGTAATGTGGTCTTAGCACAAGTGACTTCATTTTGGACCTGTGTCTCTTTTTTAAACACCTGTAGATTGCAAAATCCCAGAAGAAATTACTTTAACTCCTCCTACTTCCAAAAAGCAAAGAATGCTGACTATGCAGTTAACACTTAAAAAGCAATGGCAAATCTGGATTGAAAGTTAAAAAAAGAACAGCAAATGAGTAGTAATCTAGAGGTATTGCTTATCTTGTATTTTTAATCACTTACTTTTATTTTCAGTATTTGCTGTGAAAGAAAGAGCTTTTTTATTATACAACGATTATTAAGTGCTGAAAATTTGGAAAAAAAGAAAAGCCCGAGAAAGGAAATTTTAAAATGTCCCCATCCAGAAAAAACTCATGCTGACACTTTGATGAATCCTCTTTCCTTCTTCCTTTGCAAACTTACACATTTTAACAATGTAATTGAATGTGCTGCCTATTAGTCCTGTGGAAGGGGAGAGGGGTCACTGTGGACATCTGTGGTTCAGACATAGTTCAGCAGTTGCTAGAAGCTGATATCACACCTTTTTTGGCAGAATCATCCATTCTTGTTAAGATAATGTTCCAGGATGTTTGTATATGTACATAGTTACATTACATAGTCACAAATGAAAACAAAATAGCACTTTTCCAAAGACTCTGTAGGGTAAGAAAAACTTTTTCCTCTATCCTGTTAAATTTTGTACCTGATTTAAACTGACAAAAGGCAGATTGACAGGAGGAAAAGGTTTATACACACAGGAGCCAATAAAAGAAGTAGCTGGCTCATTAAATGGCCAAAGTTAAAGGCAAATGTATCTAACAGCTTCGATGGGAAGAATAAATAGATTTCTTTAGGAAAGACAAATGGATTTTTGGGAGAACAAATGGGAGATAAGAAAGTTTGTGATGATGTTGGTTTATGCAGGTGCAAGTGGTCTGTCCGAATTCTGCAGGTTATGAAATACCCCTGGAGAGGAAATATATGGCAGGTTTTTCTCTTGGTCTCTCCTGGGAGTAGAAACCATCCCAAAGAGAGAACTCATGGCAGCCTCATTTCTCAGAAGTTTCTGCTTTTAGTCAGAAAAGAGAAGCCCTGAAAAGGCCTTTCTTTACATCTATTGAATCTTAAGTCTCTTCAGCTTAAAATCATCTTTATACTAACTCTGGAGGTTCCAAGTGGGTCCCTACACATTCAAAGAGGGAAAAGCAGCAAAAGGGATGGAAGCAAAGACTTTCAAATTATGGTTCCATGGGTTGGTTTTGATTAATCTCATTTTATAAATAGCAAACTAGAGGCTCAGAGAAGTTAAATAATGGACCCAATTATCTGAACCAAATTGTATTTGAAGGTCTGGAAATATTCTTATTTTATTCAGCAAGCATTTGGAAGTGAATCCTCTGTGGCAGGTTTTTTACCAGATACTGAAGATGACAAATAATAAATTGCTCCCACCCTCAAGGCACTGCAGTCTAAGGGGAAATCAAAGCAGAGTGATGACTACTGTACAACATGTAACAGGTGCTATGGCAGAGATGGGTACTCTGCACACAGGTAAAGCCTTGTTCTCCAGAAGCACAGAAAAGGAGCACATTTATCAGCCAGTTGACAGCCCTGTGGCTAAGTCTAGCCCTCACAGGGATCCTATTTGACCTGTACAGTTGATATGGGTTGAACCGTATCCAAAAAAAGTATGTTGAAGTCCTAACCCCAGTATCTCAGAAAGTGACTTAATTTGGAAATAAGTCGTTGGAAAAGTATTTAGTTAAGATGAGGTCACAGTGGAGTAGGGTGGGCCCTAAGTCTAATATGACTGTTGTCCTTATAAGATGATGTGAAGACACAGGGGGAGAATGACATGATGAAGGCAAAGGTTGGAGGGGTGCATCTACAAGCCAGGGATGGCCCTGCTGACACCTTGAGTTCAGGCTTTTGGCCTCTGTGAGAGAATAAATTAGTTTAATCATTCCATTGGGGTAAGCCACCCAGTCTGTGGTACTTTGTTAGGACAGCCTGTAGCTCCAGGGGGAAGGGTGTTCCTGGCTCAGGACGAGTGCCCTATGAAAGCAGTGAAACCGAAATAAGTCAAGGTAAAGGTAGGCTGGGAGAAAGGCTTTTATTTCTTACAGTCACTAGCCAGGTTCGTCACCAACCATCTCCTCCAACTGGGCTCACACTCTCCTTCCCGGACCAGAAGGAACCCCAAGGGCGGGTCCTTGGTGACTGGCAGACGCCAGACCAGTTATGTACCAGGAATGGAGGGGAGGAGAGACTGGCCATTTTCTCTCCACCCCGTGCCCCAGATACAGAGAAGGTTCTGTAGTGGTAAACACCTATTGTTATGTAAATGAACTAAGGCTAGGCAAGAGATTCTGGAAATTCTGCCATTTACCCCACACAGCCCTAGGTTGTAACATTTAAAAAATACTAATTTGATGACATTCGTGCTGGTTCTTCTTCCACACACCTGGTCTCCTCTTCCATGTGCATAAAGGGAGCTCTGGACTACTCCTGGCTTCTGTACCCTGTCACTCACTCTTACCCAGCAGAGGTGCACCTTCTGATTGCTGAGTTAGTATAAGGAACAGGGTGGGTGTCCTAGGTTGTCTTCTCTCAGTTTCATCTTTGACGTGATCCTGCACTCAGCTCTTTCACACATGAGTATTATTGGGGCTGACCTCTCTTTGGGGGTAGGCCTTTCATTGGGTTCCCTAGAAGCAGACCTGAGATTCAAACCATGTTCAAGTGCTTTTTGGGGAGGTGCTCTCAGGAGACAATGAGGTAAGAGGGCAGGATGGGGAAAGAAAGAGAAGCAAGCTTGTTGTCTCTGCTGAAGCCTAGCTCAGTCTAATCCCTTGGAAAAGCCCTGGATCACAAATTGCAACACAGAGTCAGTCCCCTTTGAGGTCATTTGTACCCTCCTTCATCAGTCAGTCTTCATCAGTCAGTCATTGGGCAACTCAGACAGGCAAGAGAGTGGCAGAGCCTCTTGGGCAGGCCAAGGCAGCACCTGTGTGGTCGGGCAGTTCTCTAGCAAAGAGCAACGGGGCGTTAGCAGCCCCCACTCACAGCATTGGTGGGGGGTGGGCACCAACCGTCAAAGGGGATCTGGGCCTCCTGACCCCACCCCCACCACAGGGAGCCTGCTGTGGGCCAGTGCTGCTTCTGCCTGGGTGGGCAAATGCGTGTAATCTGGAAAAAATAAAATGGAAGCTCCAAACCAGAATGAGAAGCCTCTTCCTCCTGCGGTGTCCTTCTGCAAAGTCTAACAGAGTGCTCATCGCAAACAAGAAGTGCTTAAAGGGTCTAGCCCGGTATCACAAAGCAGACAATAGAGGGTAGATTTTGAACTGAGTGGCAATAAATTGATAACTAGCACACCCACTAAGATCACATTTAGACACAAAACCTTCCTTTGTTTTTCTTCTTTTTCTGCTTTCTTTTTGAGCATTTGTAATATTCACCAAAATACATCACTTTTGTGCCGAGGCCTGCAGGGCTGGCAGGATGGGCAAGTGTTGCAGCCTTCATATGGCCTGGAAGTGCTGACTCCCCCATGGACCAGAAGTTGGCAGTGATAAATAGTACAACAAACCCATTTGCGAGCAGCCCTGAAGGCCAACCCCTTTGGAGGTGCTGGAAAAGGAGGGGGTCAAAGCCAAACAGCCAAATTCTCCCATCCATCTGTTCAAGCAGTGATGGATGCTCAAACTTCACTGAGGTAAAATTCAGGTTGTTGGATTTGGTCTCAGAGGTTGTGCCGTTGGGGACATTCCTGGAATATGCCTTCAGACTGTTAAAGTGGCCAGGGTCTCCCTTTTGGCCTTAAATAAAGGCCAATGATCATAAATTTTGATGGTGCAAAAAAATTCCTAACTGCTTACCAGTACTGACACTTCCTATTCCTATATGTTAGGAAATAGACTTACATTACTTATATGACTGGCTTTTTTTTTGTAGTGTTTTAATTGTGCACTTACATGTATCAGAAAAGCTATTCATTTTTTTCCAATGATAATAGAAAAATGTACTACAAATCAACAAATGTCTTTATCTTTATGGGGTGATTTCAGAGAGTAGTATTATTATTATGTTCTTCCATTTCTGGGAATACTACCATTTAGAGGATTAATGGCAATTAGTAAAAACCATAGTACACTATACTTAATGAAAAATGTCATTGATATTATTCTGTTTATTTATGTCTACTTTTGTGAATGAAACAAATGCTTCAAATATTTGTTAATCTGATGGTATAGGTAAGTCTGGTGACGAGATTGGGGAACATTGTGGAGATTTTGAATGCTAGGACTTCTCTGTAGCCATATCCAATAGCCTGTTCTCAGTTCTCATTCTGCTTGATGTCTTTGAAATGCCTAATTCTGTAGCTCAGTCCCATGCTCTTATTTATTCCAGGTGTCGGCAAGATACTGATTCTCTTCCTCTCTGTGCACTACTGCATAGGCTCTGCTTGTGCCTCTCCCCTGTGAACTGGTGTACACCAGACAGTCCTTCCTCCTCTCTCCACTGTAATCATAGCATTAAAATGCATCTTACTGGTCCTAAGTTCCAAATTCCTGCCCATATTGCCTTTCCCCAAAGGTTCCCGTGAATGCCCAGTGACATGCTCATATCCGCCCATAAGCTCACAGCCAGGGCTCTAGGGGAGCTGGACCCTGAAGCAGACAACCCGGATTTACAATCCCTGAGGTACTCGCTCCTTGTGTGAACTCAAGGATGTCACCTTGCCTCTCTGAACCTGTTTCAAAATCTGTAAAATGGGGCTGTCTTCCCTACCTTGTGTGAAAGTCACAGGAGATTACACACATGAAAGCACTTTGTAAAAGAATAACTTCTTTATAAAGATCTTACCAAAATGCAGGTATCATTGAGGGTATTTTACACTTATTGTTTCATTTAATTCTAATAACAACTCTGTAAGATACACATTCTTATTCTTATTTTACAAAATGAGAGAAATTAGAGCTTAGAATGCTTATAAACCTTGCTTAAGCCACAGAATTAGTGCCAGAACTGATATTAAACATGAGCTTGGTGGCAAAGCCCACCCCAAGCAACAATCAGGGTCCTGTTCACAGGTGACGGAAACTGACACTGACAATATGACAGGAGGATAGTGGGGCTCTACAGTATTGGCCTGAGGCCTGAGGACCAGGCTTGGAAAATTCGCTGGAACCAAGACAGGTCTAGGAAACGAAACAGGAAGTATATAAACTCATCTTTTAGCCAGGACAGTAGAGAGGGACACTGTGACATCGGACACTGCTGCCATCTCCACAGAATATCACTGCAGTTGGCAAGAACAACTAGTTGTTCCAGAGTCAGAGCCCCAGGTAAGCATCAGATCCAGGGAGCCTGGAACACGTGGCCTGGCCTGTCTGTGACAGGATGGGAGAGAGGTGCCTCCTGGCCCTCTTCCCCTGAAACAGGGAGCACTGGAACATGGCAGGCAGGGACTCTTCCAGTTTCTGCACACACCCCAGCACACACACACACCCCAGTGCAAGCTCACACATACACACACTCTCTTTACTTTTCCCTCGTAAGAGGGTAAAGTGTCTTTCTTGTCAAGGCTAATCTTTTTATCTCTTACTGAGGCTGATATCTTCCCACTTTCTCCATCTCTCCTCTGATTTCAACCTCTTCACTCTACTTGGTTTCAATCCCCAGAGAAAGGAATTCAAATCTGTCCATTCCCTACCAAAGACAAACACAATGGAGCTGGTGGGTTCTGCTTAAATTTATGGTTTCAGTCCTGCCCAGAAATCATATTACATTTCTCTGACCATCTTCCCTCTTTCACTCACCAGAACAACTACTTCAAGCCATCAGATCTCTGAAGGATGTAGGATCCATTGCCCTCCAGGTTGGAGAGAAAGATCTTACCTGTCTCAGATGCAAAGGGCAAATAACTCACAAGCCTCAACCACTAGGAATGCAGCAGGTGGAGTCCAACCCCAGGCAACAGCAGAGGAGAACCAGCACACAGGGTGAAGTAGATTTGCCAGTGACCACCCTAAGCTGCCTCCTGACAGACTGAGGGATGCCCCGGCTGAAAACAAGGAACACTTTGCCATTCTTGCCGGTAGTGGTCTGAAGCTACAGACAGGTCTTGGGAGCAAAGCAGCAGGGTTACATAATAAAGGAGACATCATTACATATCAAATGAAGAAAGGAAGGGATATGCAGAAGGCGATGTTGGAATAATTACTTAAAATTTCAGAGAAATAAAAACCATTTAGTTTCTCATTTAAATAGTACCAAAATAAACTTAAGATACTTTCAAGTTATATAAATAGGTAAAACAAAAAAGTAAAACACTGTAATTGAAGAATCGAGGAAAGATGGGCCCATTTGACTACATAAAAATTTTGCCTCCTAGATGTAAAAATAAAATAAGATTTGGAAAAAATGTATTTGGTATGAAAAATGCTGAGAACACAATAGTTTAGCTGGCAAAGGACATTGTTATAGGCTAAACTGTGTCCCCCTAAACCTATGTTGAATCCCGAACCACCAGTACCTCAGAATGTGACTGTGTTTGGATATAAGGAATTTACAGAGGTAATTAAGTTAAAATGGTGTTATTAGGATGGGCCCTAATCCAATATGGCTGCCGTCCTTAGAACAGGAGATTAGAACACGGACACACAGAGAGGGACGGCCATGTGAAGACCCAGAGAGGAGCACTGCCCACAAGCCCAGGAGAGAGGCCTCAGGAGAAACCAGCCCTGCGGATACCGAGCTAGGACTTCCAGCCTCCAGAACTGTGAGAAAACACACTTCTGCTGTGTGAGCCACCAAGACTGTGGTACTTTGTGATGGCGGCCCTAGCAAACTTGTTCAGACACATTCTGATCTTTTACAGACAAGAATATAATGAATAAACAGAAGTACCTTAAGACAGAAAGGAAATCCTCTTGAAAGAGATGACTTCTGAGTTATGTCTTGAAAAATGAAAGGGAATTGTTGATCTACAATGAGCTTTAATCATTATTTGCAGCTGGTTTGCTTGCTTAAAAAAACAAACAACACTTCGTATATTACCAAAAATGAGTGAATTTGAAATACCAAACTTAAGTTTGTACTTTTATGTGAATGAAATAAACCCAGACAACAAGCTGATTTATGCCTTGTTCAAACAGGAGTGTGTGTCAGATACAATCTAGAAGCTCTCAGGATTGCTTTGATAGGGTTTTGTGGTTAACTAATCATAGGGTAACACATGACAAATAGATTAGATTCCTACTGGGTGCTTTTCTGCTAAATCACACTCTGAGGAGATTGCATTGAATCATCTGCACTGACTCACTGCTGTGGCAGCATTCTTGCCGCAGTAAGCCCTGGGTGTGCAGCTGCTTTACCAGGTTGGCAGTGGTGCACAGGCAAGTAGCCACCATCCTGACTCCCTTCTAGTGTGCCCTCGAAAGCTGTAGAGGCAGGAAAATCAAAACCGACACTTTGCTCCCCAGATTTCCTTGCAGATAGGGTTCTAGACGTGAAAAAGTCCATGCTAATAAGATGCATGCACATCTCTACTGCTACTTACTAACTACCTGTGAGGCCTGGATATGCTTACTATTGCTTTACCTTAGGTTCCTTGTCTGTAAAATGGGAGTGATAACAGCACCTATTTCATACCATTGTTTTGAGAACTAAGTGAGTTAAATCATAAAAATTGCTTAGTCTGGCACATAGTATCTGTAGTGCTAGCTTTCTTGTAATCATTGCTGTTATTTTGAAGGTCAGGTAAGGTGGAGGCCTCCTTTCTGCTGTGTAGCTGTCTTCCTCCAGCAGGTATTGTCCTGGGCTTCCCTACAGCAGGTTCTGATGTCCATCATTAGTTTCATGGGTGTCAGAAGCAGCTGGTCCTGGATCAAGCCTATGGCAGTGTGTCTTCAAGGCTAAACGGTCCTGCTTCAGCCTCTGATTCTCTGGGGGGCCAATTCTTCAATGCATTCTTGAGCGTCATCTCATTTACACCATGATCCTTCTTTCACTTAATATCACATTATTTTTCTCCTAAATAAATTAATTTTTTAAAGAAGATTTAGATTTTGTGGCTAATACTTAAGAAGTATCCTTTATTTCTCAAAGTTATTTGGGTTACAAGTAAGAGAAATCCAGAGTGAATGGGCTGATATATTCTGAAAAGCAGGGTCACTTCACCAATTCCATGCACAGAATGTGCACTCAGGTTCACAAGGGCCTGGAACCAGGAACCAGAAAGCTCTCTGAAACCAGCTGCTCTGTTCCTCTCCCAGGATGCTGAGCCCTTATCTACCTTTGCTTTGCTCAGCACATCTACTGCTTTCTCTCTGCAGATGGCCTCCTTAGGCTCTACAGATGTGTGGTGCAGGATGGCCACCCCACAGCAATGGCTTCAGAACCCTGGTCACAGGGCCTCCTGTATATATACCGGCAGACACTCTCCTGGCTCTCTTCCCAAAGAGGAAAGGCCAAGTTCAGATTGTATTCCCACCCTTGGTCAGTCAACTGTGGCAGGAAACAGTGGCCATCATAAGGGAGAAATTTACTGCACAGAATCAGGCCTGTGGATGGTGGGAGCAGCCTCTTGGATGCATGAAGAGTAGGCAAACACACCTTAGTGTGTGTGTGTGATAATATCCCAGGGAACAAAGACTTTGTAACTTTAATGTGAAATGAATGTAACTATTAAATTGCCAGCATATACGAATATCATGGCCTTCACATTTAAAAAATGATACTCTTTGCATATTAATATATATTCTCTTATAGCAATTTAAAATAACCCACATTATCTCAGCAGCTTTAGTATTTCCCTTATCCAAGCAACATGATATGGCTGCTCTGAGAATAGTTATCAAAGTAACTACAAAGTTAACTAAGGAGATAAAAATAGAATTCTAGATGTTGCTGGATGGCTAAATCATGCTCAGATGCAAATTAGGCGATTTGAAAGGGGCATCCATTTATTCAGGCCACCAGGGCACCATGTAAGGAATTATTTTCCTAGTAAATGAGGGCAAATAGGCCCCCAGTGACTGAAAATTTTGACGCTGCTTCCAAAAGATCTAATCTGCACCCAGGGAGTAGAGAGAAGAATCAGGGTGGAATAAATAGCCAGATAAATAATGCAAAAACAGAGTCTGGACCAAAGTGGAAACCAAATTTGAGAGGTCAGGTACTGATAGGAACATTTAAAGTGTGTTTTGTACAAAGATGACCATTGCAAATTGGTTAACACAGAGCATTGACAACCGCATGTCCGTATTTACAGCATATGCCATATGACTTCATAGATACATATTTGGGCTTAGGACTGAGGCCCCAAAATGGCAAATATGAGGTTTGGGTAAGAGGAGCAGACTCCTGTTCTCACTTGGTTCCTGGTATCCCCACTTTACACAAGCTGTCCTCCTCATTACTTACCTAAAGCAAACTTCCTCCACTGTGGCAGTATATATTGTCAACACATTTCCTTATATCCTTATGGGTGGTTTTTGTGCACAGAGAGAAAGTTATTTTCATTTAAAAAATTTGTGTTCAAATTATTCAAAACCTAATAATTATTTCTTAAGCTTTTAAGAAGTCAGCTTCAAAAAATAATTCTCTTTATAAATCTAGACAATTTTAACACTCTCCTTAAGGAAGGATTTTTAAAGTGAGTAGATTCCCTTAAATATTTCCAACTATATTTATACATTTAACATATTTGATTTTCCTTTAAAAAACAAAACAAACAAAACCATTCCATGTTCTTAGATAAGTTAAAATCCAATCAGTTTTAACTATGGCACCTCAACTTAAAATCATGAGCTAAAGCAATTGCTCAAATGTACACTTAATTGGGAATTACAAAGCTAAAGTATTATTCTAACAGCCAAATTCTCTTAAACATTAAAAATCAAATAAGTTCAGTTTCTTCAACCTAAAAATATTCACGTACAGGTGTGTTTTCCTCAAACACTCCTATACTTAATACATTCTGAGGTTGAGAGATGCTTGCCCACCAAAGAAAAGATTCTGTCATTCCACGCTCTTTGGGGATTACCTTCAAGGTGCTTTGAGAGCTGTGGAACAGCCTGAAGATTCAGCCTGGACATTAGACTTCCAGGTCAGATTTTTTCACAACCCAGACCTAGGTTGAATTCCCTTTTATAATTACTATAGTTTTTTAATGCCATAATTTAAGAAGGGAGTGGTTCATAATAGGGCTGACTAATCCACTTCAGAGCAGCACAATATCTAGGACCTACCATACCAACATTAAAAATACGTTTAAATTTTAACTTCTTTTAAAATAAGAAAAATATTAATATAATAATGAATATATAATGCCAAATCAGGTTGGATTATATTCATCTTTATATCAATGCAGTAATAAAATACAAGTTTTAACATCTTTTTCCCACAAAGGCAAAAGTACCCAGGGCCTATTGAAAGTCAAAACATGATCCTGGTCACTTAGCCTACATCTCTCGGTGTGAGTTCTATGAGGCACTAATTTTTAAATCAATTTACAGAGCTTGGACACCAGACCTAGACAGGCCCATTATGCCAATGTATTTTGCATTTCTTTTGCTCTTCAGATATTGAAATATCTAATTTTGCAGAATTCTTCATTCTTTTTAAATTTTTACTATCTTAAAGGGCATACACCCCTTATATATGTTTAAATGGCATATAGCTGACAACAATTTGGACAGTCATTTCAGAAAGGAAGCTATTCAAATAGAAAATAAGCACATAAAAAACATCATTAGTCATCAGAGAAATGAAAATAACCACAATGAGATAGGATTATATGCCCTGTATGGTTATATAATGGATTCAATTTTTAAACTGGACAACACTGAATGTTGGTGAAGATGTGAAAGGACCAGAACTCCCATACATTGTTCACAGAGTATGAAATGATATAGTCACTTGGGAAAAGTTTTGGAGGTCCTATAATGCATGACCTTATGGCCCTCCCGTTCCACTCCCAGCTATTTGCCCTAACCTGAATTAATTTCAAGAAGTATTATGCTGAGTGAAAGGAGCATTATGCAAAAGTATATCATGTGTGATTCTTCTTTATTTTTTTAGCTCTAGAACAGGATAAACGAATATATGATGAATGTTGTCTCCGGTGATGGGAGCAGGGATTTACTGGGAAAGAGTTTGTAGGAACTTTCTGGAGGGATAGAAGTTTGAGTTCATTCACTTGTCAAAACTCATCCAATGTTACAATTGCGATTTATGCATTTCACTTGTTAAAAAAACAAAATTCAACTGAGTATATTTTAAAGATCTTATTGTCTTTATTTGCTGATTCATGGAAAGGAGCTCTGAAGAGCAGTACAAAATGAATGATTTTTGCAGGCAGAAGGGGGTGGAACAAGGAAGTTATAATAGGCAAAAAAGCTGGTTGGTTATGGTAAGGTCACTTTCCTTATGTGAGATGACAGGGCAGATTACCTAACTAGTGCTGGTAGGCGATTCCTGATTGACTTTTAAGATTCCATTCTTGAGATTAATTACAAAAATGTTAATTAAGTTAGGTCTTGGTGTGGTGAAACCATTCCATTTTGGGCCTATTGTCTTGTTTTTAACACACTGTGTGTAAATTTTACCTAAAAACAAAAAGACCCATAAACAAACTGAACTCTAGGTAATAACATGCAAGTTGAAGTCTTTAAGAGTAAAGTACACTGTCTGCAGCTTATATTGCAGTATCAAAAAAATTAGATGATAGGCAAAGGATTTAAATAGACATTTCTCCAAAGAAAATACACAAATGGCCAATGAAAACAACAAAATGTTCAGCATGATTTGTCACTAAAGAAACGCAAATCAAAACCACAATAAAATATTTTGCATCTATTAGAATGGCTGTAATCTAAAAGACAGACAATAACAAGTGAGTGTTCCCAAAGATTTGGAAAAATTGGAACCCTTATATGTTACTGGTGGCTATGCAATATGGTGCGTTCAACTGCAGAAAACAGGCAGTTCTTCAAAATGTTAAACACAGTTATCATATGACTCAGCAATTCTGTATATACCCAGGACTATTGAAAACATGTCCACACAAAAACCTGTGCATGAATGTTCAAAGGAGCATTATACCTAATACCCAAAAAGGAAACAACACAAATATCTGTCAATCGAAAAATGGACAAATACAAGGCAGTATACCTGTTAGGCAGGAGGACAGATATAAGGGGATGAAAAGAGGGTGGGGCCCACCAAGGACTCAGGGAATTAATTAGATAAAGCCAGAGAGCCAGAAAGGACTCACAGAGTTAATGCACTTTGCAATGTGAGTTCATTCCACATGCTCTGAATCTGGACTGATCCTGAGATTTACTCTAGCTAATGCAGGTGAGATAGGGCAGAGACACGGCAAGCACCCTGATTAATTTTCCTAAAATTGCTGAGATACGAATAGCATAGTAAGAACAAGAGGGACTTATCTTAAAGCTAACATTCCATTTTAAAAGCAGAGAGTTGCAAAGTTAAGATTCCTAACATATTCTTTGGTAATCAGCCAACAACCTATCTTAAGGCAAGGCAAGCAGCCTTAACTGGTATGTTCCCAGTGCTTGGGGGGCAGCCACTATCTTGGAGAGGAACAGCAAGTTTATTCTACAGAATTATCTAGAGGACTGACTAGGGATAATGACATATAGTCTCTCACTGGAGACAGACATCACAAGACCACATGACAAGCTTACGCCCCCTGACCCTTTACCTTTATCCCATTCTTGAAAGCCTTGAAAGACAGAATCCTAAGCCCTTAGGTGCACCTCCTCTCTGAGGTTGCCCACAATCCCCTTTCTTGGAGTGTGTATTTTTAAAAGACTTCTTACTGCTCAACTTAGTGCATTTGCCTCTGTGCTCTTCCAGTGGTGTCCTTGTCACTTTACTATTTCATTCTATTTTCCAGACTTTAAGCACAAGTCTTCACTCTCTCTGTCCTACTTCTAACTAAATAAACATTGTGATAGAAATGGATCTCAGAGCAAAACTGAGGCATGCAGTAAATATAAAACTGTAAAAACATATTCTATAACAACTTAATTTTTATTCTGAGCCCTTTCCACAAAAGGAATGTTATAGGATGGAGAATGTAGACAGGGTCAAGGTGTGGTGTATGTAGGGAGCAGACACATGGTGGGTGGCACTGGTCTTCTAGGCATCTGTTCACAGCCCATCTGCAAATTACCTTTGAAGCGGAAATCGGTCAAAGGGAGAAAAATGTGTCTCTCACAACCCGGCTATAAAAAGGGACCCCACCCAACCTCTCCAGTCCAGATAAACCCTTGCTACCCCCACCCTTGTAATCACCTACTGATACGGAGATGAACTACTTCTCTCCACCCCTTGGAAACACCTATTGATATGGAGACACACTGAGGCCAGGCGATAGATTCTAGGAATATTGCAATTTTATCCATAATAACTATGATAAGAAAAATAAAAGTAAAATACAGAGCATGTGTTTGCTAAAATTTGATTTGTATATAATTTCTAAATAATGTCTTTTCCATTTTCTTAGCAAAAACTTGAGCTTGATTCCATGAGTGAAACTTTTAATATCCAGGGTTGTGCTTGAAATGGCTGGTTGCCAACTTGATTAAAATTTTTAGATGACGATCACTTCAAATTCTTGATCAAAGCTTTGCTCACACAAGTACATAATAAATTTTAACAGTGTAATATTGTTAAAAGACTCTCACAGCAATTCCTTTTTTTTCATGACAAAGACAATGGTGGAATTTCCTGTGATTAAAGTAAATGGATTTTAAATACAGTTGAACTTTTTCACAGTATTTCAAAGTAATGATGAAGCTGAAATTAGCAGAAAGGGCTTGCAGAAGACCAAGGGAGTATACAAAATGGAGTACATTTTTTCACCAATGTATACAGATTCCCTCCAAAGCACTAGCTTTCCCAAGAGTGCCCTACAAACGCTTCACTTGTCTCCGTATGTCAAGATGTGCAGAAGGTTGGGACACTGACTATGGAGAAATGCTACTTCAGATGCACTTCACATAATCTCCTGAATGGATTTAGGTTTAGGCTTTTGGAAATGAAAGCTTCTTTTCCTTTTTCTGTTTTGTGCCATCCTTCCCCTGAGGCAATGAGCCTGGCTGGCTTCTGTTCAAAGAGACTAGAAAGAAAAAAAGGACCAAGAAGTTGGTACAAGCTTTCATCTGTTGAGATGAATGAGGTCTGAGCAGCCCAAGTAAAACATGGTAACTGTAGTCAACAACACTATATTGTATATTGAAATTTGCTTACACAGTATAGCTTACATGTTCTAATGCACACACACAAAGTGATAAATATGTGAGGTGATAGATGTGTTACTAACTCAATGTGGGAAAATCCTTTCATAATGTATACCTGTATTAAATCACCATGACATAGACTTTATCTTCCAATTTTGTTAATTATATTTAGATAAAACTGAAATTTTGAAAAAAAGCTTAAAGGACATAAAGGAATATCTATAAAATAACAGTTCTTAAAATATGGTCTCCAGTCCACAAAGAGATCTGAACACCCTTGCAGGGGGTCTGAAAGGCCAAAACTCTTTTTATAATAATACTAAGATGTTATTTGCTCTTTTCATTTTCATTCTTTCATGAGAATGCTGTACACTTTTCCAGAAGCTACATACGTAATGTAACAGATTGACTATAAAAGCTGATACCAGAATCCAGCTGTCTCCTGTTAAGCCTGACATGAAAGGATTTGCAGAAATGTAAACCAATGCCACCCTTCTCACTAATTTTCTTGTTTTAGAAAAAGTTATTTTTCATACAATGTTATTAATATGTTTATTATAATTATTTTAAATGAATTCATAAATATTTTTTATTTCTCAGTTTTAATCTGCATATTATCACAGATATAACCCATAAAAAATTCTTTATCCCAATAATTTTTAATAGTATAAAGGAATCCTGAGAGCAAAAATTTTGAGAATCCTTGCCAAAGTTTTATTCTGCCTCACACCTTGTATGGCAGAAAACTGTATGGTAAAAAACACATAACATAAAATTCACCGTCTCAACCATCTTTGAGTATTCAATCCAGCAGTGCTAAGTGTATTCACACTGTTGTGAACAAGACCTTCAGAACTTTTTCATCTTGCAAATCTGAAACTCTATACTTATTAAACAACAAATCTCCCTCCCTTCTCCCAGCTCCTAGCCATGGCCATCTTCTTCCTGTCTTTATGAATTTGACAGTCTAGGAACCTCATATAAGTGGAATCATACAGTATTTGCTTTTTTGTGACTGGTTTATTTCACTTAGCATTATATCCTCAAATTTCATCTATGTTGTAGCATGTGCTAAGATTTCCTTCCTTTTTAAGACTTCATAATGTTCCATTGTATGTATAGTCCACATTTGTTCATATATTCATCCATCAGTGACAAGTGAATTGCTTCTAGATAAACCAACTTTTTTAAAAGAACATGAATTCACCTTATCAACAGAAATAAAGCTATTTCTGTTTTGGAAAAAGACGACACATGCTCTCTCACAAAGCACAGGTAACAAAGAGAAGGAAAGGGTGGTACAAAGTTCTTTAACTTAGTTGAGACCTTTGCAGGACTCCTGGGAAGTTAATCAACTATGATGACAAAGATTGTCTCTAACCCCAAGAAAAAGAAATAAGGGTTTGGGCTGATTCTTTGTGCATAAAATCTAGAAATCTACCCAGAGGCTGCAATTTACTCTAATTTGACCATTAGAAATAACTATACCAAACTATAAAAATTAATACAAACAAAATAACTATAATAAACATATTTTCAATTGATTCTAATTTCACTGTGAGTGATGGAGTCTCCCCTACAGGCTTGTCCCCATACTCTCTCCTCTCCAAAGTAATACAAGGAAACTCATCCAGACAGTCCCTGGCTTTCACATATGCCGCATGTGTATAAGTAAGGAGTCTAAAAGTTTACCATATCGTAAGAGAGCTTCTGTCTCCACATAAAACCATTGTAAAATCCCTAATTGCATTTTGCCTTTTACACAATCTGATGGTGTATTTCTGGCATTCTTTTTAATGGTCTTTTAAAAACTGTTTATTATGGACAATTTCAAATATATACAAAAGTAGTTTTTAAAAACTATTATGGACAATTTCAAATAAATACAAAAGTAGGTAGAATACCATAATTCACCTTTTTTCATTTCCCTTTTGCTGTGTAACAGACAACCTCAAACTTTGTGATCTAAATCAAAAGCCATTTTACTGCATTCATGGATTCTGAAGGTCAGAAATTTGGGTAGGGCATATTAGAGATGGCATGTTTTTGCTCCACAATGTCTGGAGCCTCAACTGGAAAGATCAGATAGCTTATATGAGTTGAATCATTGGAACTGGAATGATCTGGAGGTTTGTTCACTCATATGTCTGTACCTGGGCTGAGTTGACTTGAAGGCTGAACTTAGCAGGAGCTGTTGACCTTTCTAGGGGAGCACCTACACATTGCCTCTCCATTTGGCTTGGGCTTCTCATAATGTGGCAGCTGGACTCCCAGAGGGAGCTTCCTAAGAGGGGTGTCTGGAGAGCTAAGGTACCAAGGGAATCAGATGGGAGCTGCACAACCTTTTATGACCTAGCTTCAAAAGTCACCATGTCATTTCTATTATGCCTTTTTAATTAAAGCAATTACAAACCTGCCTACTATTCAAGGGGAATGTACATAGACCCCCACCTTTCTATGGGAAGATGAAATTACAGAAGAACATGTGGGATAGAAAAAACTGTTACTGCCATATTTAGAAAATAAAATCTGCCGCAAACATTGCATACCCATTGCCCCACTTCAGAAATTGTTCACTCATGGCCAACTTTGTTCCATCCATACCATACCCAATTCTCTCCTCCCACTGAGTTTATTTTGAAGCAAATCCCAAACATCATGTCAGTATACCCATAAACACTTCATCATGTATATTTAAAAGATGAGGTTTCTTGAAAAACAGCCTCAGTGCCATTATCCCACCTTAAAACAAATGAACAATAACTTGTTTAATATTATTAAATATCCAGTCTGTGTTTCCCAAATTGCCTCATCAGTATTTTCAATTAAGTTTATTTGTTTGAGTTAGGATTAAAATAGGGTTATTTCTAACATTTTTGAATAGGTTCTTTAATATGAATTTTTCCTTCAGAAATGAATGCACATTTGACCTGCTTATAGCTGAAGAGCTGAAATTGAGGATAAAGATTTATCTCCATCAGCACATCTAATGATTTTCCACCTGGTTGCAAATGAGGTAAGTTCATGAGACCCATGTGTCTCTTCAACTGTATTTTTCATTTTCTATTCATTTTATAAAATAATACAATCTAACACAATATTCAAATAATTGCACAATCATGCCTAAACCAACTATTCAATACAAGATGTACAAGTAATTGCCCACAAGCTCGTTGACCACCCAAACTTGCACTTCAGCTGCAACCTGGGTGCAAACAGTAGCCCTTTTCAGGCCTCAGTCACCAGTGCTAAATTGGTTCTACCACAAGGAGTGTTTCCTACCCAGGCCACCTTCCTTATAACTCCTTATCTAGACTCAACAAAGCAGGAAATACTTCCATCCTACTTTGTAGCGATTATTTCTTGGGAGAGCCACAAACTAACTGATGCTTGGTGAAAAGTCAAGAACACAGTAGACTCTAGCCTACATATAATATCAGAATAGGACGTGTTCTCACTCTATCCCCACCCCAACCACTTCCCTATTTCTGGTGCATTTTCTGAGCTCTCCCTTTTCTGTCTGTGTGTACATTACTTACACTGTCTATAGAGCCTGGGGGTAACAAAAAACAATATACCACTTAATTAGCTTTTTTAGCATTAGTATAATTAATAGGGTCTTCCAGGGCCTGTATCATCCCAGAAATGGGTGTTCAAAATTGGGCAGTCAGTATTCCTCAGGAACTTTTGAGTAAACCTACCTGGTTATGGTATGTGGCTGCTGAGACTTTTGAGTCCTTATTCTAGGGACACTTCCTGCTTTCTCTGATAGGTTCTGGCTCACTGACTGGCCCTAAGTGCCCTTTCCTATGAACATGGGGAGAAATACATATTTATAGGGTATATATAGACAAAAGCTTAACAGAAGAAAATCAGAAACCCTGTCTAAATCTATAGAGAAGTGCACATCCATCTTCTATAAACAGACATCTACACTAGAAAGGAAACAGACTATCTACAGTTTATCTTTGTAAAACATAAATTTGATCATATAACATCTGCCACACCAGGCTAGAGGCCCTGTCAATGGCCTCCCATTGCTGCAAGGATACCACAGGGCCCTGCTACTTCAGTTTCTATGTCCCCTGCTGCCCCTTTCTCTCTATTCAGCTCCCCCAGCCCTCAGTCCTCTCACGTCCATGCTGCCTCACCTTTGCACCTACCATCTCCTTAGCTTTGAATGATTCCCCTCCTTTGCCTACTTTTTGCTCATCTTTCAGACCTCAACTTAAATATCACCTCCACAGGAACTTCCTTACCCCACCCTAATTCAAATCCTCAACATATACTTGTAAAGACATAATCATCTTCAGAGCACCTGCCACCCTTGCAGTTTTACTTTTGTGTGTGTGTGTTTTTTTTAAATAGCATCTGCCTGCTCAGTAAGACTAGAAGCTCCAGAGTGCAGGGGTCGCTCCTGCTTGCTGCTTACTGCTACCTAGCTCAGTGCTCGGCACATGGTGGGCATCCATAAATATTTGAATGGCCATATAAATAACAGGTAATGAAAGCACCTTAAAGAACAGCACACACTCAACATGTTAACTTCCTTCATTCCAGCCCCTAGGATGTTATTGCTTTTAGTTTCTCCTTGTTTTAGAGTATAGTTTGATCACTAAAAACTTAAAACTGAAACTTAACTTTAGTAAGACTTAACCCAGTAACTCAAAACAACATACCATATGTATATCATTTACACAGTCCAGAGGGAATAACAAATACCTAAGAGATTGCCCCCTCTAAGGGATTTTTACATTAGGAAAATCTTCATTTTCTAGACAGACAAGTGAAAAAATGATTATTTTCTGAAGACACCCTGAAATCAGCCTGTGTTCTTACAAGTGTTTGGCCAAGTAAACATTGTGTGAGTCCCTAAAATCTCAGTGCCACCACTGACAATCAATTCTAGGCCACATGCAAATATTACCACATTATAATTATTAAATGACTCACATGAGCTGCCCTAGTTCATTTGAAGAGTTTTATTTCTTTTGGATCACTTTTGGATCACCAAATCTGGGTTATATAGTGGAAAAATTCTGGACTTGGAATTAGCAGGCTGAGTCTAAATCTACTTTACAAGGTTACTGTGAAGATTAAATGAAGTAATAATAATGATAAAAACTCACCTGCTGAACAGCTACATCATATTGCATATGAAGCTAGGTGTGTCACATAAAGCTAAATAATTCTCAGAAAACACAGTAAATTGTGCATTATTACCCCCACTTTACAGTTAAGGAAACTGAGGCTCTGGGAGGTTGAAAAACCAAGATTCTGCACCCTTCCAAGCTGCATGGCTGGGATGCATGTAAGAGGTCTCCAGCTAGGATGCATGTAAGCTGAAACTTGCCATAAAAATGTAGGGTATCTAATTATATAGTCTCTGAAATAACCATTCCTATTAATATTGCTGCATAATCCTTACTCCTATGTTCTCATATATTCCTCTTACCTGGCAGAGTGGATCAAACCAGCTAGATCCAGGAGCCAGCAATGTAACTGATCTCAATCAACAGATCATCACGTGTGCAAATCTCTCTTCTTCACTTCCTCATTTATGTTTTCCCAGTTTCCATTTTATTAACTTGCATGTGGACTGCACTGGCCCACATGTCACAAGGATTTACTATTTAGAAAATTCACAGTGATCCACTTTTCAAATCACCCAAATATTCCAAAGTAATTGATGTGACTTAACCCACAACAGGGGCAACGTGGTGGGATACAGGATCAAATGTCATGACAAAGGCAGAAAAAGAGCCTTTGCATCTGCTTTTCTGCCTCCATTTCTGCCACCATACGATCTCCTGGTGCTGATATATGATTTTTTTTCTTATCTGTAATTGTAGACTGTAAGTCTGATTCAGGTTGCAAAATAGTAACTGATATGTATACACACAATGCCTCCAAACTGTAATAACCTTCCTCAATTAACTCTACATTTACCTTCTAAGTTGCTGAAGAACAGACAAATCTGTGCAAGTCAAATAAAATTTCAAACCACTTTTCATTCATTGCTTTATTGGTGTTGCAATCTAAGTGGAAAATTCTAAGGGTTTTGGTGTTATTTGGTGCGTTCTAAAGTGCCAAGCATGGTGCCGTGAGTGTCAGTGAGCGCAGTAGACCAGACAAACCACATCTCTGCCTTTGTGGAGTTTATAATCCAGCAGATGACTCCAGCACGTAGCAACATTCACAATGCTAACAAATGTGGAAAGTTCTAGCAAGTTCAGGAGGCTGTGAGAGTGTGTCCTTCAGGACTGCAGCTGCCTGGAAGTTCAGGCAAAGCTCCTTTGAGGAAGTTACATTCCAGTTGAGGCAGGCCGCCATCTGTTTGCAGTTGTGCAACTGCCTTCACATCCCAGTTCTGACACTTGGCCATATTAATGTCCCAGAGCTTGGGTCCTTATGTGTAATACGAGGATAATATGCACCTGGCAGAGCTGTGGGAATAAGAGACAGTACAGGTAAAGCACCTCTTTCAGTACCAGGTAAACAGAGAGCCCTAAGTACATGTATGCCCGTTGTAATTACATATCAATGCAGGAAAACTGAAGAAAAGTTTGGCCAACATCTAAAGATAAATGAACAAAGGGGAGATTTGACAAAGGCTCCAAATTCAAGGGGCAGCCCTTAGCCTGCGCTTGTACGGAGGTTTGCGTCCCGAGTGTCAGATGGAGCGTCGAATACCCAAGGCTCTTTTCATGACAAGTTGATTTTTAGAAGTTGATCTCTTTCTAGCTGGAGGAGGGCCAATAACCTGGTCATATTTTTTTTTAGGCAAAAGTAAGGTGCCTGGGGAACAGCTCTCCGCTGAGCCAAAGGACACCTGATAATCAGATCTGGGCAGGCTCAAGTTACAAGCAAGTGTTTAAAAGCCAGATGTGGGGCGAAGTGATGAATGCTCTACCGGAGGCTTTAGTTGAGGGTGCGAAGACCTGACGCCACCCCCACCTGGATGGGACCTGGAAGAGGAAGCGCCAGGGTCGCGACCGGCGAACAAGGGACCTCGTGCTGCGTCCCGGGCGCTGCCTCCCAGGCCTCCCGGACGCTTGGCTCCTGGCCAGGCCCTCACCCTTCAGTGGGTGTGGGTGCTTTCAGGAACGGACGTGACTGCAGCGGACTGGAAAGCGCGCAAGGAAGGGCAGTGCGCGGGGGAGGCGGGGCGGCGCTGGGAGGGGGCGGGGGAGGGGTGCGCGGCGCGGGGAGGGCCAGGAGCGGGCGCGGGTGGCCGCGGAGGCCGGGGGAGGGCGGGAGGCCGGGGAGGGAGACGCGCGCCGACCGCGAACGGAGGAAGCGCGCCGTCTGCTCTCGCAGCGAGGCCGCGCGCGGGCGGGGCTGCCAGGTGAGCCGGAGATGCTGCTGCGCGCGAGGCCGGGGCTGCCGGTGCCCCCGCCGCTTCTGCTGCTGCTGGGGCCGCTCGGTCCCTTCCTGGCGGGCCCCCCGGCGGGACCCGTGCAGGCGGAGGTCGCGGCGGAGCTGGACTTCTCCACCGAGCCGCCGCTGCACCTGGTGAGTCCCGCCTTCCTGTCCGTCACCATCGACGCCAACCTGGCCACCGACCCGCGGTTCCTCACCTTCCTGGGGTAAGCGCCCCGACGGCCACTCTCCGTTCTTTCGCCGCTCAGTCCCGGAACCGCTCGGTCTCTCTCTCCCTTCCTCCCTCCAGCTCTATCTCGGCAGCCTACATCAAACCGCTCCTTCCTGCCTTCAGTTATTAAGGGGAAATTTGGAAAAGAAACTTCCCACCTCTCGCAGCAGCGCGCCCAGAGATGGGGACCCGGGCAAGTGCACCTGGAGGGCTGTGAGCCTTCGATCTATTGCCCAGTGTAGGACACCTAAGACCTTGGACTAGATGGACTTTTTTTTTAACGATGGAAAAGGCCTCAAAGAGAGTAAGCTCCTTACTCCATGTATAAGTATGTAATTTTATGCTCCATGTAAAGCTTATATACTCCATATAAATTTATATATATATATAAAGTTTTAAAGAGCACTTTTGTGCAAGGTACAGAGATTTCTCAGAGTACAGGTTTTTTTTAAATCCAAATTTTAAATAAATGAGACCTGGGAGACTGTTGCAGAGACTTACAGAGCCTGAATACAAAGCTGCCTCTCCAAGATGAGACTGCAGAACGGGGGACGCTGCTGACACATTTTCCTCACCTGAAAACTGAGGCTGATACAGGTTCACTGGCCCTGCCCTGTGAATGCAGGCTCTCCCAAGATAAGGAGCTGTGGGGACAGTCCCAGGCCATCTAGGCCACCCTTTCTCCCCCCGACCCCAACCCAGACATTTTTGTTAAAGACTGGAGGATAATGAAAACCAAAAGAGCATAACATGCAATAGATAAAACTGTTTGTTTTGTTAATTTTCAAAACACAGTGTACTTCTGTTCATATGAGCTTCTCTCTAGTGGCTCCTGACCACTCCAGTTCCCTTCCCACGGCAGAGGCCGTCTTGCATGCCTACACCTCAGAGGCATCTGCAGGCAGCTCCACACTCTTCCCAGCTGAGACCCCAAAGACTGCAGCTCACAGAGGCAGGAGCTCCCTCTCCTTCTATTCAAAGACCCCGCTTCTGAATTAGCACCTGAGGGTACATCTCCCCAAGAGGATCAGCACAGTGCCCAAAGTGACCCAGCCATCTCAAAATACAAAGCATTTAGCTTCCACCTCAGAAGACAACACCAAGGTTAGTATCTGTCCACAGAGGAGAGGGTGAGATGGACATGGTTCTGTTACAGTTCCTCAAAGTGAAGGTGCTTGGGTGAAGACAGCAAGAGCTGAGGAGATGAAAGCTGAACTAATACTAAGGAGGGATAATAAATAGAGCTGATACTAATTGGGCCCTCGTCATATGCCAGGCTCTGTTCTAAGCATCTTCTAGATGTTAATTCATTTAGTCTTTGCTCCAAAATTATGAGGTCAGTACTATTATTGTCCCCATTTTTAAAATGAAGAGATTGAGGCTTAGAGAGGTTCAATAACTTGTCCAGGTCAGCCAGCTCTTACATGAAGGAGCAGAGTTTGAACCCAGAAGCTCATTGCAGAGACAGGAGTACACAACAAGAAAATAAAAAAGTTTATATTTTTTAAAGGCTAGTAGGGTAGGGTATAGCTATAAAGACTGTCCAGAAACAAACTGAAAAGATTGATATAATGAAGACAAGCAATGACTTGAGTGTAGGAAAATCAGAGCCCAAACCTCTAAAGTGCTTCAAAAGTAGCCTAAGAAAATTTAATCAGATGGCACTGTTCTGATTTCCTATGATGACAAACAGATTTTTCTTTTTGCATGTCCAGTTAGAGAACGCACAGTACACAGAACTTAAATGACAATGAGAACAATCTAGAATTGGAAAGGAGCATCTTTTCAGTTTTCCTTCTTCCCAGAGGTAACTAATCAACAAGCCAATCAGGAACTTCCTAAGTCTGACTATGTGCAGAGCTGGGAAGAGGCCCTGGCCCCTCAAAAATGGGAGTTAAGACCGGTGGTGCTCAACAGAAATATAATGTGAGTCTCATGTGCAAGCTACATAAGTAATTTAAAATTTTCTAGTAGCTATGTTTGAAAAAGGTAAAAAGAAACAGGTGAAATTAATTTTAATAATATAGTTTATTTAACACAAAATATCCAACATATTACATTTTATCATGTAATTAATATAAAAATATTAAAGAGATATTTCACATTCTTTTTCTAATCAAGTCTTCAAAAGCTGGTGTATGTTTTATACTCAGTACATCTCATTTCAGACTAGCTACATTTCAAGTCCTGACCACATGTGGCTAGTGGTTACTGTAATGGCAGTATATCAACATTCAGTTAAGACACACACACATGCACAGGTCACTAATACAAGGTAGGAAGTGGCGTACAGGGTCCGTGGTCGAGATCCTAAGTTCTACAGAGCAAAAAGAGTGGTGGAAACAGCAAGAGTGCCGTTCATAAGGATTTGCTTTTTTTCTCCAGCAGAGTTCATCCCTTTTTGCCAATTTAATAAATATTCATTACTAATAACTTTCAATAATCAGATTCCTGCATCTCCATTGGCAAAGTTACTTTTCATATTTGGAAAAGCACTTACCAGCAATGTCAAGTGCACATTTTGATAACCAATGTTGGAAATAATATCAGGCCTTCTCCATGCTTGTTGCTGAGAGAAATAACCACAGCCAGAGAAACAGAACTGAGAGCAATCCTGAGACATAGATTCAGATTTTCTGAGCCCTGAGAGTACTCTGCCCCTGATCGATGCTCATCATTCCCTTCCCTCCCACACCTGTCACTGTCTCCCATCGCATGATAACCCTGCTGTACCCTCCTCATAGAATATTCCCCCCACCTCTCCACCTCTCTTCCCTAGCTAAAATGTGGCTCTCCTCTGTCAACCCAAGTGGAGAAGTAGATGTGGCTGCTTCTCTGAAGTAGCCCTTTGGAGCAGAAACTGCACTTTCTCCCCCGCTGCAGCTCTTCCCCATTCCCTGGTGTAGCTGGCAGATGATTGCCCACCAGTTTGAACTCCAGACTACTGTAGTTCAAATCCCTAGTGGCTTGTTACCTTGGGCAGATTACTTGCCTCCTTCTATTCAGGTTCCTTGTCTATATATGGGTTGTTTTAGGATGAAGTGAAGTAACCTATGCAGTGTCTAAAACACTCATTGAACCTGCTGCATGCCTGCAAGGACTGCTCGACTCCAGCGTGACCAAGCCCGGCTCTCATACTGCGCTCCTTGTCAGTGCACTCTGCTCCCCTCTTACTCACTCCTCCTCACTGATTGAAGATTGGCACTGATCTCGGTTTCCTGTCCACTCCCATGTCCCATCGTCATCCTGGATAACTTCAAGTCTACTTGAATAAACTGTCAATTTCTTCATACCCAGATTTTTAAATAATCTTCACTCCGTGTTGTACTGGAACCAGCTTGCACCAGCTTGTATGCATCTCTTCCCAACTCCGCATTCAGTGACATCAACCTGGTATCTAAGACCCACCCTGGTAGGAATACTTAGCAAATATTGACAAATACTACAAATCAGGGCACTTTTTTTAGGGCACCAGCTTACTAGCACACACTGCTTCACTCTATCTCAGCCACCTAATGCCATGGCCAAGCCTTGAGTCTTTTCATCTAAGAACCTTTCAACCTCTGAAATCTGAAGTTAAAATCTTCCGTTCTTGGACCACAGTCCTTACCCTCTTAGCTCTTTTACTCTTTGGGTCACACCTTAACTATTTTTCAAGTACCTTCACTGAACAGCCTCTTCTTCTCTCTACTTCTAACACATCTGATTTGGGCTTCTTAATTTACCACGAGTCATTCTGTGATAGTATCTCCAAACTGCTGCCCCAGTGTTCTTGCTAAAACCCAAGCCTTGTTTAGTACAACTGTGTTTTCTCTCTTTGGGAACTATTAGGTGGCCATAAGGTATGGAAATGGGAAATATTATCTAATCATGATTGTAATGCATATTATTAATAAACCACTTTTATGTATTTGCTTCTGCTTCCAGTCGTAGTGGCCACCCTATATAGCTGAGCTGTCAAGTTCTTAGAGGCCAGGAGGAATGCTCCAGTCACATGGACTGATGTTTCACTACAAATTCTTAGCCTCCAGACCTACTTGGCCCTTAGTGCTACCCCTGAACTAGTCATTTCCTTCCTCTCTCATTCTCTACTTCCTTCAAAACTCTGCTCCCACCTCCACCTTATCACTCTTAGCTTATGACCACATTTCTGTTTCCCAAAGAAAATAACATCCCTAGACAGGAAGTTCCTTTTCTTCCTGCCATCAAACCTGCAGAAATACCATGGCTATGTCTAGCTTTCTCCCTTCCTTTCTTCTCAGGCCAGTTCTTCTAGCTCTGCTCTGAATCCTGTCCCCCGTCCTGCATCCTGCAAGGACTTTACTCCATCAATCACCTTGTCTCTTTCCTGTGTCTCCAGCCTCTCCTTTCTTATTGAATCCTTCCTCTCAGCATAGAAACATCCTCTAGTCTTCCCCATCTCAAACACCTCCCTGCACATGTGCCTCTGCAGTTAACTCCCTCTTTTTCTCCTCTCCTTTGCAGTCTTTCTTACTGCCCATTTCTTCCTTGTTCCACCCCCATGAAGTCCCTATCATTGTGTCATAAAACCAGTCTCTCCAACATCATCAGTGACCTTCTTTTGCTGCCAACCCAATAAACACCTTTCAATCTGATCTTATTTGGTGCCTGCTATGGGTTGAATTTCTGGGCATCCCCCCCAAATTCGTATGTTGACATCCTAACCTCTAGTACCTAAGTATGTGACCTGATTTGGAAATAGTGTCATTGCAGACATAATTAAGAACAGGTCATACTGGAATGGAGTGTGCCCTAATCCAGTATGAATGATGTCCTTACGAAAAAGGGAAATTTGGAGACAGATAGGCACACAGAGAGAATTCCATATGAAGACTAGTGTTATGCTGCTATAAGGAACTACCAGAAGATCTTTCCCCAGTAACTAAAGAGGGAGCACGGCTTTGCCAACACCTTGATTTCAGATTTCTAGGCTCCTAATCTACAAGACAATAGATTTCCGGTGCTTAGGCCACTGGGTTTGTGGTATTTTGTTATTGCAGCCCTGGTAAACTAAGAGTCTCTTGGAAGTATTTGGCAAGGTTGAAAACTGAAACACTGTCTCATCCCTTCGGGTCTGTGTCACTTCCAATTCCAGGGGTTTCCCCCACCTCCCTAAGTTATTTCCCATTTCTTCCTCTAGCTTGTCTTAAATGATGTTCTTCAGACTTCTGACCTAGGCTTTCTTTTCACTTCACACAGTCTTCTGAGTGGTCCCACCCACTTCGCTGGCTTCAGTTACTATGGCCTCCATGTGCTAGAAAATGTTTGACATCTGGCTCCCTGGGAGGAGGGGAGACTGATTTGTTTTTATGATTTCTGGTATGGGTACTCCCTCCAGGGCCAATGTCAAAGTGCCAACAGTTTAACAACTGGTTCTCAAAATCTAACAACTGGTTCTCACAGGCTGGTCCAGACCAGCTCCAGTACTCCTCTGCTTTTGTGTAAATTGCTTGTTTTTGCACAGAAGGGAAAATCAAAATACCTGCAGACTTGTCTTTCCCCTAACAAACTCCAGAAATGGCATGTCTGCAGCTGTGCTCATGTGTTCTTTCATTATTTCCGTGTCACTATCATGGTGGTGGATTTTTCCCCCTTTCTTTTTCCTATATGTGATAGAAGTACTGTACCTTTGATAAGTTTTGTTTTCATGACAGGTTTTGCAGGTGTTTTTAATTCTGGTTTTTGTCATAGGGCATTACTATTTTGTCATAGGCCAAACCAAGGCAATGTTCCATTGCAAAGGTGGTAAACAAAACCATCCTTAATACTAATAACTTTGATGCACATGATTTCCTTTACTTGGAGGAGCCATGGTGTTGGGTTCTAATTTAGTTGAGAAAACAGTCTTTGTCTGGCCCCACTTGCCCTTTCGTCAGGCTGGTCTCCAGTGTTCATTCACTTAACAGACACTTAATAAGCCCTAGCTGTGTGCCAGGTCCTCATTCAGGCACCGAGGAGATTCTGATGGGCCTCATGTGTGAAGCCCCTGCTTTCACAGAGCTGACATCCGGGGTGGGGCCTGGGATTGGTAAGAAACCAGGGAAACTAACAAGGAAGCTAATTTTAGAGAGTGGTGGATGCTGTGAAGAAAGTAAAGGCAGTGTGATGTGACTGAGTGTGACTCGGGGTGCTAACGCCATGCCCTCTGGGAGGCGGGCGGGCTCTGGTAAATGATCCTCCGCTATCATCAAGCACAATCAAAATGCCAAGCCCAGAAGCAGTGTCGGCCAAGCAGAGGAGGAGGGCCAGCCTGGAGTGTCTCTGAAGAAGCTCCTTTTATCAGTTTTAGGGCCATGTCTTTGCACCTTGGGGCTGGGAGTTACTAGCCCCTGACTTGTAGACTGAGGATTCTCCGTGCTATACCTCACTTGGGTGTGTCTCTTGAGCTCCAGACACACAGGGCCAGGCCTGATGGAAATATGTTTTTTGGTGTACCATTAGGATCTTAAATTCTGCAAAACTGAACACACACACACACACCTGCCTTCATCCCTATCTCCAATCTATCACTTACTTTTCATCTCAGCAAATGATAATACCATCTTCCAAGATGCTTCCCAGGAAAAATGCTTGACTCTTCTCCAATGTCCAATTAAACACAAAATCTAGTATTATTTCTATATCCACATGTCTTGAATTTGTCCATTTTTCTCCATCCCCACTCTGTCACCTTACCTCAGCTCATCACTTTCTGTCCACATTAGCATGACCACAGTAAGTGAACACCACAGCCTGAGATTCTTCTCCAAAATAAAAGCCTGATGAGGCCACTACACTGTTCTGAATCCTTCCATGGCTTCCCATTGCTCTTGTGTAAAGTTGGACTCCCGGACACGGAAGCTTACAGGTCCTCTGTGACATGGCTCTGCTTGCCTCTCCAGTTTAACCTCTCCCAACTACTCCCTGCCCCAAATCTCTAGGCTCTAGCCACACCCATCAGCTCTTCAGTGTTGCCATATTCTCTTCTATTTCTTTCTTTGCACAGACTTCCCTACACATGGAACACTTCCTCCAGTCCCACCTCACTGTCTTTGATCTGGGTAGGATTTATTCCTTTTGAATGTCCAATAGTGAAGCCACTTCACTCTCCCTGGAAAACTTCTAGCCACCCCCACCCTCAGCTCAAAGTCAGGTCAGGATCCCCTTTGTCTGTTCTCATAGCACTGTTTTGACATTGCCTATTTACTTGTTTGTATATATCGCTAGACTATAAATTATATGAGAACAACAGCTACTCTGTCTTATTTGTCATTGTATCTCTAGCAGTTAGCATAATGCCTGGCAGAGTGGACCTGCAGTGAATATTTTTTTGAATAAATTAACAGATGTCTATGTCT